>NC_068325.1:17635778-17848278 GCF_025860055.1 Xyrauchen texanus | reverse complement strand
ATAGATAGATAGATAGATAGATAAACAGATAGATAGATAGATAAACAGAAAGATAGATAGACAGATAGATAGATAAACAGATAGATAGATAGATAGATAGATAGATAGATAGTTAGACAGACAGACAGACAGATAGATAGATAAACAGATAGATAGATAGATAGATAGATAAACAGATAGATAGATAGATAGATAAACAGATAGATAGATAGATAGATAGATAGATAGATAGATAGATAGATAGATAGTTAGACAGACAGACAGACAGATAGATAGATAGATAAACAGATAGATAGATAGATAGATAGATAGTCAGACAGACAGACAGAGAGACAGACAGACAGATAGATAGATAGATAGATAGATAGATAGATAGATAGATAAACAGATAGATAGATAGATAGATAGATAGATAGATAGATAGATAGATAGATAGATAAACAGATAGATAGATAGATAGATAGATAGTTAGACAGACAGACAGACAGACAGATAGATAGATAGATAGATAGATAGATAGATAGATAGATAGATAGATAGATAGATAGATAGATAGTTAGACAGACAGACAGACAGATAGATAGATAGATAAACAGATAGATAGATAGATAGATAGATAGATAGATAGATAGATAGATAGATAGATAAACAGATAGATAGATAGATAGATAGATAGATAGATAGATAGATAGATAGATAGATAGATAGATAGATAGATAGATAGATAGATATTTAAATATTTAAATATTTATACATATAAATGATGTGATCCAAAGTGCATTTGAACAGCGGTGAAACACTTTCTTATGATGAGTTACATTCATACGAGCAGACAGAGAAGTACGTTTGAAGTACCTTTGGAGAAGAAGAAATAGAAATATGTGTAGTGGTCTAAGCACATAACTGGTAATCTGGTAATCAGAAGGACACTGGTTTGAACCCCACAGTCACCACCATTGTGTCCTTGAGCAAGGCACTTAACTCCAGGTTGCTCCGGGGGGATTGTCCCTGTAATAAGTGCACTGTAAGTCGCTTTGGATAAAAGCATCTGCCAAATGCATAAATGTAAACGTAAATAAACCTTGTGTAAATTGTTAGCTTTATGCTAAGCTAAAATGCTATTTCTAGTCAATTTACATCAAGAAAATTCACGTTGGATCATAATTTCTTTTTCTAGTAAGATCTTTGATATTAGGGCAAAAATCATATTCTTGATAATATTTTTTTTATTGTTTTCCTGTAAAAATATCTAAAAATCCTTCAGACAAGATCAATTTGATTGATCTTGTTTTAGAAACAACACTGCATAAGATATTTGGGGTTTTCAGAAAAAACGTTACAAATGATATTTTACAGCATGTATTCTGTTATCTGTAGCGGAATACATTTCAAACGTAACCCTCCCAACCCTGCCCTTTCAGTATCTTAAGGTCCACAAAGGATCAATGAAAGTGTGTTTTGGTGAATAGAAGAGTGTTTCCCCAACACACAAACAGTAATCCAAGATAAATGCCCACCTAAAGAGGTGTCGGACGGGGGCACATTATTGTGAGAGAGAGCGGCCACACTTTCTTGAACTGAAAAGTGTCACTCCAATTTGTCTCGCACTGTGGAGCAATGGAAGTTTTTCTATTTCACGACAGCAACCGACAGCCCTCAGAAAGCAAGAATACAAAGAGACAAAGGGGAAAAGTGTGTCAATTCAGTCAATTCAAGAGAGAAAGACAGAAAGAAAGAGAGAGCTACAAAGCACTTTACGATGGCATGAGACCTTATAAATAACACATTATGACATAATTTCTGCTCTAAGCAAAAAAATACATTAAAATTTAATTAAAGCTATATTTAAAAAAGCTGCAAAATCACTTAATTCTAATATTTATTACGGGAATTCACCAAAATAAATAATTTATTTGCGTATGGTGATGCTTTAGCACGCAGGTCACTAACACATTATACAAATCCAAAATAGTTTGCACATGCCAAAAATCATGATTTGTCTGAATTTCTAATAAATGCAAACTGAACCGTAGATGATAATTTCACACTCAATCTTGAAAAACAGATATGATATTTCTAAAGAATATTATATAGTTTTTTACAAGTATCGCTGCAGTTCTGAGGTAAAAAGTCCACCGTGTGGCGCTAAAAGCGAGTTATATTTTCTCCCAAACAGATGAGGTTTTAAAGGTTTATTGTCTACCGAGTTTCAAATCAACAAAACCAACCTCCCTACCCCTAAACATTCAACCTAAACCTAACTGATAGTCATAATAGGCAAATGTGAGATGAAAAATGCAATTGCTGAAGCAATCACGTCATTTTGTGTTGCTTCTATGACACTTTCAGATCACATGTCGACTCGAGTGCTCTTCAGGACTCGTACTCCAGTTTGTATCGCAAGAGCAATGCTCTTTAAGTTGAGCTACCATGCAATTTAATCGCAGATGAACAAGCTTGGAAATGTAGCTGGTTATTTACTGATCTATCTACTGTAAGTACATCACTATATAAGTGAAGTGTTAAGATGTCATAAGACAGCATTGTGTGAGGAACAGGCTGAAAAGTAAGTGTTTATGAATGGATAATCTGCCATTTTGCTCATGATTTGTGTGAATGGAAATAAAAGTAAATATAGCTGCAAGCAGCGATACCACGGTCAAGCCAGTTATCGGCACCATGAGCAGCAAAAGAAGCTTTGTGACATTTGGTTAGAGTACGATGAACAGTGAATGTGGAGTTAGAAATGTGGAGTGGTGGTGGCGTAGTGGCTAAAGCACAGGGCTGTTAAATAGGTCACAGGTTCTAACCCCACAGCCACCACCATTGTGTCCTTGAGCAAGGCACTTAACTCCAGGTTGCTCCGGGGGGATTGTCCCTGTAATAATTGCACTGTAAGTCGCTTTGGATAAAAGCGTCTACCAAATGCATAAATGTAAATGTAAATGTAGAAAAAGTACGATTTCAATTATAAAAAAAACGTATTTATTTTAAAATTAGCTAGTTCTTAGAATTTTTGTCCAGTATGTGGCACTGTTCTGAAACTGCTGAGGTACTATCTGGGCATGATGGTTATCATGCAAGAAAGTGTTCAAGCGTTATAAGCCAAAATAGCAATTTTTCTATCTCCTGACCAGTAGGGGGCAGTACACCAAAATGCTGCAGGTAACCTCAGGGCCTAATGGTGATGACACGTACCAAGTTTCGTCCCAATTCCTCAAAGTGTTTTGGAGATACAGCCTCTAGATCAATTTAGCATATTCTTCGAATTCGTTGAAGTGCCATTCGAAAACGGTATGGTTTATAAAAATAATAAGAGAATAAGTTGTCATGAGTGCCTCTAGATGATGCAGGCCAATTTATGTGCAAATCGGACAAATGGCCTAGGACGAGTTTGAAAAAGTAGGTTTTTCAGAAAATTCAATATGGCCGACGTCCAAAATGTCCGACATAGGAATGTTTCATATCGTTGGACTCGCTACACCTGAGTGAATCTAATGAGACCAATTTTATGATTTTATGACAAACTGTTCCGAAGTTATAAGCAAAAATTCCTTTTTTGATATCTCGTGAACAGTAGGGGGCAGTGCACCAAAATGCTGATGACATGTACCAAGTTTTGTCCCAATCCCTCAGAGCGTTGCGGAGATACAGTCTCAAGTTCAATTTTGCACGGTCTTCGTCGAATTCGTTGAAGCGCCATTCGAAAACGGTATGGTTTATCAAAATTCAGTGAATCGATTTTAGTTTTGAGTGCCTCTAGATGACGCAGGCCAATTTTCATGCAAATCGTACAAACGGCCTAGGACGACTTCGAAAAAGTCGTTTTTTCAGAAAATTCTAAATGGCGGAAACATTTTAATGATGGAAAATGCAGCCAAGGAATCAGAAGAAAAATAATTTTGTTTCTAGGACTCATAGTTCAAAAGTTATTAACATAAACGTGAGTGCAAAATTTGGGCAGTTGGTGGCGCTACAGGGATTGAGGTAGATATGCCAAATTTGCTGTGGTAACAGATTAGACTGTCCTCTATCTGTGTCCCAAATTTCATAACTTTCCCGTAAGCAGTTCTATAGACTCAAGAGCGGAAGCAGAATAATAATAATAGGAAAACTATTATTAATTCGGGGCATGACCCCACAGTCTCAAAATGATGAGTGCTATCTAAACGATAAACTTCCCGTGCCGAAACTGTGGTCACAATTAGAACCATACACATTAATGTGATAATCCTTTTTAACACAAATATAATCAACGTTGCTTATGTCTACATGTGTTCTAAACCAAAGATTAAAACAACACAGAACTGTTGTTGTAGCATTAAACCAAACAAATCACAGACGGCTGATTCAGTCTCATGACACAATGAATCATTCTAATCGCAGCTCAAATAATGGACCTTGGCAAGACAATGACGGGGAAATAAAACAACAGAATAATGTTACATTTCTTTCTTTTTTCGTGTTTAATGAATGGCATAACTATAAGCTTTCCATAAATCATCAGTCAAAGACCTGCCAAAGTCAAACTCTCAATCTTCCATCCATCATATTAATCTCTCTCTATCTCTCTCTCCATTCTCTTTGCTTGTCTCTTTCTCTTTCTCTCTCGCTTGCTCTTGAATACTCTCAATTTATACGTGCAGGGCTACGAGTCAGCCTTCCCATGAAGCATTTGTGCAAGAGAATATATTATTAACATAAATAATTTGTATGAAGAGTTGATATAAAAAGAAATTACATACATTTCTGACTGTCTTAGTGTTTGGTTAGCTTAGCTTTGTTTAACATAATTTTTAATTTCAGATTTTAAATGTGGTTTCAGACTTTTGGACCTCACTGTATGTAATATTTCCAGACCAGCTAAATCACTTTCGACACACGTCATATTTCTCGGAATTCGTCTGCTCAGTAACAACATGGGCGACAGGATTATTGAAAATAAATAAATAAACAAATAAATAAATAAAAAAAAACAACACAAAATGCTAAGAGCCTTGGACAAGGAGAGATTGGGAAATAAAGATACAAAGAGGAAAAACTGTTTTAGTGGTTAAGTTGATCAAAATGAAGAGCCCCTCCATTGCCATCTGGTTCTGAGTTTTAATTCTTAGGTACCCAGCATGCATGCAAAGATGAAGGATTGCCCCGTGTTAACCTGGCAAAACATATAATCACAAAATACAGGAAAAAGCTCAAATCTCATAGTCGGAAATCCCAATGTTACAATAAGCATTTTTATTCCATGTGTAATGGATGTGAAATTGTTGAATGTTTTTTATTGGCAGCAGAATAATTTTTTCAGAACTTTTTACTTATTTACAAAAAACAAAAAAAAATGAAACCAATAAAGAATAATAATAATAATAATAATAATAATAATAATAATAATGTGAACATTTTTAATCAGCAGTAAATCTGTTCTTTGCTATGGCAAGAATCAATATTACCATTGTTCACACTTAAGGCCAGTTTATACTTCTTCTGCACTGCACATGTGCACATCAGGCAAAAGGATAAGAGATTTGTTCAAGTATTACACTTTGGTGTTAACTCGTCTTGCATGGTTTGTGCTATAGACAAATGATACCTCAAATCATGCTGCTTAAAAGGAGAGTGTAGTATTACAGTGGTATTGCATAGTGATGTAGTACATTTCTAAGCGATCATGCTTAAGATTGTTGCCTGGCGAACAACAAAAATCCCATAAACTCACATTGAGGGTTGGACTGCAGCAATATCAAGGGAACAGAATATTATAGATAATTTCACTTTGGCCAGTAAGCAACCACTCAGAACACCCTAGCACCTGCATAATAACAGACTAAAAACCACTCTGAACACCCTAGCAACTGAAAAAAAAGATCAAGAAAAAAATCACATAGACTTACATTTAAGGTTGGACCGCAGCAATATCAATAGAGACTTTCACTTTGGCCAGTAAGATACAAATGCACTGCAACACACTAAAAGGACTCAAAACACCTTGGCAACTGCATAGTAAGGCACTAAAACCACTCAGAACAACCTGTAAAAGGGCATACCAATGTCCGTAAAACAATGTAAAACGCCCTGGCAACTGCATAGCAACACTCCAAAACAACTCAGAACACACTGGCAAATGCATAGCAATGCACTACTTCACATGAAGAACACCCTGGCAACTGCATAGCAACACTCCAAAACCACTCAGAACACCCTGTAAAAGGGCATAGCAATGCACTAAAAACAACACAAAACACCTTGGCAACTGGATAGCAACACCATAAAACCACCCAGAATACCCTGTAAAGGGCATAGCAAGGCACTAAAAAAACACAAAACACCTTAGCAACTGCATAGCAACACCATAAAACCACCCAGAATACCCTGTAAAAGGGCATAGCAATGCACTAAGAACTACACAAAACACCTTGGCAACTGGATAGCAAAACCCTAAAACCACCCAGAATACCCTGTAAAGGGCATAGCAAGGCACTAAAAAAAACACAAAACACCTTAGCAACTGCATAGCAACACTATAAAACCACCCAGAATACCCTGTAAAAGGGCATAGCAATGCACTAAAAACTACACAAAACACCATGGCAACTGCATAGCATCACTCCAAAACCACCCAGAATACCCTGTAAAGGGGCATAGCAATGAACTAAAAACAACACAAAGCACCATGGCAACTGCATAGCAACACTCCAAAACCACTCAGAATACCCTGTAAAGGGGCATAGCAATGAACTAAAAACAACACAAAACACCATGGCAACTGCATAGCAACACTCCAAAACCACCCAGAATACCCTGTAAAGGGGCATAGCAATGAACTAAAAACAACACAAAACACCATGGCAACTGCATAGCAACACTCCAAAACCACCCAGAATACCCTGTAAAGGGGCATAGCAATGAACTAAAAACAACACAAAACACCATGGCAACTGCATAGCAACACTCCAAAACCACCCAGAATACCCTGTAAAGGGGCATAGCAATGAACTAAAAACAACACAAAACACCATGGCAACTGCATAGCAACACTCCAAAACCACCCAGAATACCCTGTAAAGGGGCATAGCAATGAACTAAAAACAACACAAAACACCATGGCATAGCAACACTCCAAAACCACTCAGAATACCCTGTAAAAGGGCATAGCAATGAACTAAAAACAACACAAAACACCTTGGCAACTGCATAGCAACACTCCAAAACCACTCAGAACACCCTGTAAAAGGGCATAGCATGCACTAAAAACAACACAAAACACCTTGGCAACTGCATAGCAACACCCTAAAACCACCCAGAATACCCTGTAAAAGGGCATAGCAATGTACTAAAAACAACGCAAAACACCTTGGCAACTGCATAGCAACACCATAAAACCACCCAGAATACCCTGTAAAAGGGCATAGCAATGCAATAAAACAACACAAAACACCATGGCAACTGCATAGCAACACTCCAAAACCACCCAGAATACCCTGTAAAGGGGCATAGCAATGAACTAAAAACAACACAAAACACCTTGGCAACTGCATAGCAACACTCCAAAACTACCCAGAATACCCTGTAAAGGGGCATAGCAATGTACTTAAAACAACACAAAACACCTTGGCAACTGCATAGCAACACTCCAAAACCACTCAGAACACCCTGTAAAAGGGCATAGCAATGTACTAAAAACAACACAAAACACCTTGGCAACTGCATAGCAACACCCTAAAACCACCCAGAATACCCTGTAAAAGGGCATAGCAATGTACTAAAAACAATGCAAAACACCTTAGCAACTGCATAGCAACACCATAAAACCACCCATAATACCCTGTAAAAGGGCATAGCAATGCAATAAAACAACACAAAACACCTTAGCAACTGCATAGCAACACCATAAAACTACCCATAATACCCTATAAAAGGGCATAGCAATGCAATAAAACAACACAAAACACCTTGGCAACTGCATAGCAACACCCTAAAACCACCCAGAATACCCTGTAAAAGGGCATAGCAATGTACTAAAAACAACGCAAAACACCTTAGCAACTGCATAGCAACACCATAAAACCACCCATAATACCCTGTAAAAGGGCATAGCAATGCAATAAAACAACACAAAACACCTTGGCAACTGCATAGCAACACTCCAAAACCACCCAGAATACCCTGTAAAGGGGCATAGCAATGAACTAAAAACAACACAAAACACCTTGGCAACTGCATAGCAACACTCCAAAACTACCCAGAATACCCTGTAAAGGGGCATAGCAATGTACTAAAAACAACACAAAACACCTTGGCAACTGCATAGCAACACTCCAAAACCACTCAGAACACCCTGTAAAAGGGCATAGCAATGTACTAAAAACAACACAAAACACCTTGGCAACTGCATAGCAACACCCTAAAACCACCCAGAATACCCTGTAAAAGGGCATAGCAATGTACTAAAAACAATGCAAAACACCTTAGCAACTGCATAGCAACACCATAAAACCACCCAGAATACCCTGTAAAAGGGCATAGCAATGTACTAAAAACAATGCAAAACACCTTAGCAACTGCATAGCAACACCATAAAACCACCCATAATACCCTGTAAAAGGGCATAGCAATGCAATAAAACAACACAAAACACCTTGGCAACTGCATAGCAACACTCCAAAACCACCCAGAATACCCTGTAAAGGGGCATAGCAATGAACTAAAAACAACACAAAACACCTTGGCAACTGCATATCAACACTCCAAAACTACCCAGAATACCCTGTAAAGGGGCATAGCAATGTACTAAAAACAACACAAAACACCTTGGCAACTGCATAGCAACACTCCAAAACCACTCAGAACACCCTGTAAAAGGGCATAGCAATGTACTAAAAACAACACAAAACACCTTGGCAACTGCATAGCAACACCCTAAAACCACCCAGAATACCCTGTAAAAGGGCATAGCAATGTACTAAAAACAATGCAAAACACCTTAGCAACTGCATAGCAACACCATAAAACCACCCATAATACCCTGTAAAAGGGCATAGCAATGCAATAAAACAACACAAAACACCTTAGCAACTGCATAGCAACACCATAAAACTACCCATAATACCCTATAAAAGGGCACAGCAATGCAATAAAACAACACAAAACACCTTGGCAACTGCATAGCAACACCCTAAAACCACCCAGAATACCCTGTAAAAGGGCATAGCAATGTACTAAAAACAACGCAAAACACCTTAGCAACTGCATAGCAACACCATAAAACCACCCATAATACCCTGTAAAAGGGCATAGCAATGCAATAAAACAACACAAAACACCTTGGCAACTGCATAGCAATGCACTCAGAACTTGAACTACTTGTATGGAACAAAAAATAATTGTAAGTGTTTAATGTAATAATTAATGATACAGTATATTCTATTAGGCAGCATCCCACTAAATGTCACAAGTCATACCAGCCTTTTAATGAAAACTGGAATCTAATATTCACACATCAGATTCAATTTGTTCTGTTTACTTACAGCAAATGATGTTTAAGTTACTCATTATAACAAATTATGCTACGTTCCTTTGAATGACCGTGGATGGAGAAGGGGGCGAAAGAAAGAACTGGTGCCATGACCTGGAGTTGAAGAATATAAGCACATATATAGACAGAGAGAAAGAGACAGAATCAGGAGAGAAGGGTGGGCAGAAAAGGGCGAGAGTGCACAAAGAGGAAGAGGAAGTTTAATTGGGGTCTTGTTTTAGTTGCCGTCACTCCAATAAAACAGTATGTTTCCTGAGGCATTATAAGTGCTGGAAACAATGACCTACATTCAGTCTACAACATCCCTTCCTCCCCGAAGAGACCTTCACAGTCAGTTTACAATGATCCTGAGTCAGCTTACAAAGTAAACATATTTTGTCTGACACATTTTGAAATAAATCTTTAGTGTGTTTCATAATCTTTCATTTTCCGACCCCTTGTCTCCAACAACCGGTCATTCCCAATAGACAAAATTAAGTCACACCCAACTGCTTTGTCTCAAATATTGCATTGTCTTAAAATATTTATTTGAATTTCCCATTTCACTAGTACATACTGCAAGTCATATTACAGATGCAAAATGCAAGGAAAATTAAACATCCAGCTAGAGATCTGATGCAGTTTGATTGAACTAGACATTTGTTTCAGTAATGTTTCAATAATAAAATATTTATTTGATTCTGTTGAGACGTCAAAACTGCTGTTGGATAGCAACAACATTATGCTTGAATGCAAATTGAATGACAATTAATAACAATTACCTCTGTAATAACATCAACATCATCATCATTGATGTCACAACAGCGATAATTATCAGTGACATCATTCAACAATTAGTCATTGTTATAAAACTATGACATACAATGATTTCAAAAATGCATATACACAAACATTTAATCTAGATCACTCAGTCAGTCTCTCACATATTCACCATAACAGCCATTTTAAACTCCTTCCTTAATAAACACACCCCTCCATTTGATAAACTCTTTTAGCTTGTTATTATTCATGCCTGAGAGGAAGCCAGTTGCCGCAGTGTAGCACATCCGTGCTCGATTCGCCATTAAACGATCATGAGTCACAGAGAAAATTACATATTTTTCCATCATATTACAGTTTCAGATGCATATTTGCTCAGAGTTTGTTTTTCAATGATAATATGGGCGTCCTTAATGTTATGCATCCAGGATTGTTGGCCTACACAATCTGCCACAGAATGAAAGTGTGGATGTATTGTTATGATATTCGTCCGTAAGCTGGAAGGCTACAACGGATGGATGAATGGAATTGTTTTAATAAGGGGAAGGACATCTGGGGCCACCACCAGCAACGAGAGCTTCAGCCAAAGGCTTTCAGCACAAATAAAGAACACAAGCGTTAAAATGCTGACCTTGGCGCTCTTTTACGCGAAACTAAAAACGAACAAATTAGTGAAAAAAGAAATTCTTCATGGCAATGGAATGTCAGTAATGTGACGATAACAAGTCAAATAGCTTAAAACAAATCTAATCTGCTAGGGTATCTAAATCAGGGAATAGAAATACGCATTTATGAAAACAAACAAAAACTAGCCTAACTACGTAATGTGTCGTAACCAAACTAACTAATTAGCAAACTATCTATCTTGAAAGAAATGACTTGCAAGATTTACTTGATTTTTATTTCACAGGTTTTTGTCTACTTAACTTCATGACATAATATTGATTAAAGTAAATTTAACTTAAACATTTAATTAATACATTTACTCTGATGAACTTGGTACTTAAATAAACATAAGTTCATAGTAAGTTGCCATTTTACCATTTCACATTTTGAACTTTCCTTAAAAACATGTTTAACCATGTACCACATGACATACAGGAGCGTGCAATATGTGTGCTATGTAGTCTATTAAACAACATCATCTTCCATTACTGGCAACAAAATCAAGATACAGTGCTGCTCATGCAGACCTCAACACTTGGTGCACAAAACAGGATGACAATTAACGGGTAATTTTAAGTAGGAAATGACCTTCAGACTGCACAAAACAAGAGGTTACCGAATGGAACAACAAAATCAACTGTACAAATGGTGAAATGGTTCACTTGCAAACAGTGAAAGCCTGATGCATGCTTGAAAAACCAGCTTCGAAAAGTTGTCAAATTCACTGATTTTATTTACCTGTGAAATTGACTAAATTATCAAATAAATATGACTTTTTAGTTTTTTTTTTAGGTTTTTACTTTAGGATTAATACATGATGATGGACTATAAGGATAACAAACTATCATGAATGATGCAGTATTTATACATTTTCTATTTGAGTTCCTGTTCCGGCAGCTGCTAGCAAGCTGCACAAGCCTGTGTTAGTAGCTTGCCAACAGCTTAGCATTGCTTGTTCTTATACGTTCATTGTTTTATCCTTTGCCATTTAACTGCGTGCTTAGTTTTTTTTCCACTTTTCTACTGTTTCAACTACATGTATTTTACAGCGCACACACATTTCTCTCTTTTTTTTTTTGCTTCTCTACATCTCGTGTCTCAACTCTATGCATTAGTTTTCTTCTCTGTGTTTTACACTGATTATTGCATCAATCTCAAACATCTGCTGATCAGGAACTACATCGAACCACATCGATCTTAAATCCTCGCCACTCAAGAACAACCATAACAATAACAACTAACAATTGTGGTAATCATGGCATCCGCTCATGTTATTTCTTCCAGCACTGCATGCCACATTGTTTACTATAGCTTCTTCCATCAACAGTGAGGGATTCACATGTTATAAATGTAGGCTGAAGAAGTTTAATGAGTTAGTGACACGTATCTGAACGCTAGTGGAGGTCAGTGAGAAAGAGAAGCCGGTAGATACTGTTTCCGATGTGGGTAGTACAGCGAGCAACACACACTTTGGTTCTGGCTGTAGAGCCCCCGCAGCAGGGCATTTGGGTGACGTCTCTGTGACATAATCGCTCAGCAAAACAACACCACTCTCCTGTTCCTGTTAAGGTTTCAAAATCTTCGATTCTCCCCAATCAGTGACGCACCCACTGAGAATCATGCTGAAAGAGCCCTTGTTATTGGTGATTCTATTGTAAGAAAGGTGGAAATAGAGACCCCAGATACTATTGTTAAATGCATTTAACAATAGTTAATCTGACATAAGATCAAATTTGCAAGTCCTGGCTAATGCTAAAAGTGGATTTTATAAAAATATTAGTCTTGTCGGCACAAACGATGTCTGGCTTCGCCAGTCAGAGATCACTAAAGATAATGTGAACTTACAAAAACGGTGTCAGACATTGTAATATACTCTGGCCCCCACCATGCTTGTCGTGGTGACAAGTTTTACCATAGATTAGTGTCACTGAATGGCTGGGTGTCTGAGTGGTGTCCGGAGAATAGCATAGGATTTATAGACAATTGGAAGTGTTTAGACTTGAACAAATAAAGAGAGATGGACTCCATCCTCCAGGGAAGGTGCCGCTCTCCTCTACAGTAATTTGGCTCATAGTCGTAATAGTGATAGTATTTGACTAACTGGGGTCCAGGTCAGGAAGCAGACAAACTGGTTAAACCGAACGTCTGCTAGCTGCCTTGAGACATCACACTGATCACATAAACTACAACACATAGAGACTGGAACACCTAGATATCATAAAGAGAACGTGTCTGTTCCCCGAACTACCAAACCCCTCACTAAATCATTTAGAAATGTTTTTATTACAGTCAAACTTGGAAAAAACAACAAAATTAAAGATAAACAACATATAAAGGTAGAGCTACTAAACATTATCTCTTATAAATTAATTTATTACAGATCAGACAAAATGTGACAGGACCAACTCATCGCCATAATCATACGCTAGATTTAATTCTGTCATATGAAGTTGATGTTGATACTATAGAAATTCTACCAGAGAGCGATGACATCTCGGATCATTATCTCATCACTTATTTGCTGCAATCAGCTAATGCCAATCAGTCTACACCACACTAAAGATAGCTTTACTAATAATCTTCCAGAATTGTCTTACATACTCATGTAATAACAGAAAATATAAATGCAGTCTTCTGTAGCATTCTTGATAGTGCCCTGACAATGGTACAATGATCACACTCATGCTCTCAAGAGAGCAACTTGAAAAATGTGAAGAAAAAGTGGAAGAATACAAAATTAGAGGAATTTTGCAGTGCAGGGTAGTATAGTGTCTGTAGCAACAGACAGGCACTAAAAGCTGTCAGGTCAGCATATTTTAGCAAACTCATAGAAAATAACCACAACAATCATAGGTGATTATTCAGTACTGTGGCTAAATTGGTTAGGAATAAAACATCGACTGAACAGATCCCCATCGCAGCACAATATTAATGACTTTATGAATTTCTTTAATGATAAAATAGAAATCATCAGAAATAAAATTGAAATTATGCAATCATCTGTCACAGCATCTCAGAAGACAGTGTCTCATCATTTTCCTCACGGGCAACTTCAGTCCTTCATTGTCATATATCATGAAGAGCTAACAAAACGTTTCGAAAAATCAAAAGCCACAACATGTAAGTTAGAATCAATACCAACTAAGCTCTTAAAAGAGGTATCCCTGTAATCTCAGAACCTCTTCTTAATATTATTAACTCCTCGCTATCCTAAGGACATGTCTCAAGAAACTTTAAAATGGCAGTTATCAAACCTCTTATTAAGAAGCCACAGCTTCAGCCTGGCGAATTGGCTAATTATAGACTGATTTCCAATCTCCCATTTATGTCGAAAATACTAGAAAAGGTAGTGTCCTTCCAACTTTTTCTACAGAGAAATGGTATATATGAACAATTTCGCAATTGTTCATATATACCACCGTTTTGAGATGTTTGTGTTTTTATTTGTCCTTCGCATAATTCAGGATTATGATCCCTTCCACTGTGTCACAACAATCTGACCCAGCACACTCAAATATTACATCACCACATTCAAGTGCACACACACACACACACACACACACACACACACACACACACACACACACACACACACACACACACACACACACATATATACACACACACACACACACACACACACATTTATTATGCTATATTATTGTTATATGGTGCTAATTACTATAGACTAACCCTACCCCTAAAAGAAAGCTTTTTGCATTTTTATAATTAAAACATTATTTACTGTATTTACGAATTGTTTTCCAAATGAAGATGTCCCAAAATGTCACAAAAGGGAGGTTTAGTCATATTTAGCCCACTTTTGGGGATAATTTTGTCCCCAAACACACAATGTCAGTTCGCTCCATGTGAACTCACCTGAGAAGAAGTTCTTAGCTCGCAGGTAACTGACACTCAAACGCAGGATGGAGAGTTTGTCCAGGCTGCTGGTAACCTCTTCGGGAAATGGAAGGAGGCTGGCCAACTGGTCCAACTCAGAGTTTAACCGGTCTCGATGACGTTTGGACGGGTTTGATTTCACACCTTCAGCTGTGGAATGTTTCACCCTGAAAACAAAAGCACACTTTGTAAAAAACATATTTTAAGATCATATACAACACACACACTTGTCCTTCTATTATGGTGGGGAATAAGGATGTTTTCTATCCCCAAAAACGTACCCCTATAAACATAGTCCACACAATAGCCTTTTTGCATGTATTTTATTTCTATTATTAAGTAGGGTACTTTTTTTTCTTTCTATTTTATACCATTTTCCTCATGGAGACCTTTGGCTTGTCCCAACAATGTAAGCAAAACCTGACCCACACACATACAGAAAGCTAATTATAATAAAAATATAGGCTACTAACCCTACCCTCACAAATATATTTTTACAATTCTGTCCCTAAGAGAGCTAGAGCCCTACTACACACTAGTCTGTTACTGTAAATACACTCATTTAGTCAAGCAGGCAAGTCACTAGGACCAAATCTCAAACAATATGTAAAACACATATATGAAATATATATTCATATATGGCTTTCACTGATATAAAAAGTCACATCCTTGTACACAAATTCAACATATATTTCATGCTACAAAAATGTCCCAAATACTAGTGGAAAGGTAATATATATACCGTTACTGTATATACATTAATGATACTATAATTGTAATATATGAACTATAATTTAATGTATTTTCATATATGGCCATGTCAGAATTTTGTAATGGTGATTTCATCACACAAATGACACTCAAAAGACACAAAGGTCCGATGAATAAGGATCATCTGTGCATAATTTTTGTGCATAAAATTTATGTATAAATCGATTATTAAAAATACGTGACGTATGAATGTTGTACTTACAAAATATATACATATCTGAATCATTTGAGGAGATATTAAAACCAATGACAGGTGTGTATTTGTTTAAAATAATGAAGATAATATTTCGCATGAATTATTAAATATCTCATATAATATTTATCAGTACAGATTGCCGTCGAAATACATTTACTTTATATTAGTAATAAGCAATTTAAGCAATGTTGTAAATCGACGAAAATAACTCGCATTTAAACGTAAATTAGCGGTCACCCTATATGAAATAAAATGTAATTAAATATGAATAAATATTTAAGTAGAAACATAAAAATGTTTGTTTGTGTAAGGTGTACAAAAATCACTTTTTATTTGATTAAAAATATAATAAAATATTATGGCATTTTTTTTAATTTAATTTTTAATTTAATTTAAAGTAGCTACTGCAATTGTTTCATTTGAACGAAAAATGACAACTATTTACACAAAAATATGATGCATAGGTTTATACATTAAACACTATATTAACACACAAACCCAACGGCTTATATTCATATCAATGCCGATTAAATTACCTTAAGTGAATAATAGCAGTGAAATATAAATATTTATTTTTGACAGATGGGCCTGTAAGAGAGATTACATCCAATTTAGGTCAAATTATCATTACAGCAAACTGTGTTCAGTTTTTTTGGTTTCCGGCCAGAAATCAACAGAAAAACTTTTTGACAGATATATATATATATATATATATATATATATATAAGCAAATAATAAGCAAAAAAAATAATAATAATAATAAATAAATAAATAAATAAATAAATAAATAAATAAATATATATATATATATATATATATATATATATATATATATATATATATATATATATATATATATATATATATATATATTATTTTATTTATTATTATTTTTTGCTTATTATTTGTTTGTATTATCTAATGTTGGGTTAATAATATTCAGTTTACATACATGCATCATAAACACTTTATTACAACTTACGTTCTTTGCACTGGTTTTCTCCTTTTCCGTCCTGCATACATGTTTAAGACTTCAATAAAAACTCTTTAGATCCAAAAAAATTCAACCCACAAATGATAACCAGGCCCACTAATATACGGGATCCCTCCTGTCTATTTTTTACTTAAAATAAGAAAAATCTCCAAATTTGCTGTGCAGGTCATGGGTGTTAAAATCCAAAGTCGACGTTCAATATAAAAATCATAATTATAATATTGTTGCTTATTGCAATAACAGGCACGAAATGCTGCAGCATAATTGCAAAAAAGTTGTCCTTTCTGCAGTTTCAGCATTCAAATGCACAGTGAGAGCAGGTGCACATCCGCTTCTTCATCCTTGTGCGGCGGAGTTTGTACAAACAACCCTCCAAAGTCATATTCATGGAGAAAACAATAAATCACAATCTATATATATACACAGTGTGGGCACAATAATCCAAATCCAGAGTCATAATTTGTCCCCGCTTCGCGTCTAATTCATTTTTGACCGAGCTGCTCCACTAAGTCCCCCAACTGCGCGCCCCCGACGAGTCAGGTCAGCGGCACGCGCATTCGGTTGACTGGCACAGATTTGCGCAGGAGCGCGAGCAGAGCTGCAAAGGCCGCGACTTAAAGGCAAAGGGGGAAAATCCCCTGCGATTGGTCAGCTGAGATCAACATTACGAATGAATGCTGAAAGCTTGGCTCATTAATATTAAATACATCATGTGACCTTCCTCCTGCATCCCTGTCTGATTTGCTGAAAGGCAAACTGGCGCAAATCAACTGGCTAATTTAAAGAATCCTACTATGGCTCATGAATATTAATAGATATATATATATATATTTTATACTACAGCCAATTTTTGTAATGCATTTTAATTGTATTATATATTTTTTTTATAATATATATTTTTTACATTTATATTTATTCAAGTATAACTATTTAATCATTATAAAATGAATGATTATTTAAGTGGCTTTCTCAGCAAATATTTTTGTATGCAGTTAATTGTGATTAATTAGTCAGCATACCATGTAATTAATAAGATTTAAAAAAAGGTTAATCAATTGACAGCACTAATATACTGCATATATATATATATATATATATATATATATACACACACACACACACACACACACACACACACACACACACACACACACACACACACACACACACACGTGGCCAAAAGTTTGGCATAATGTACAGATTTTGTATTTTCTTATGGAAAGAAATGGGTATTTTTATTCACGGTAGCATTCAACTGATCACAATTTATAGTCAGGACATTAATTAATGTGAAAAATTACTATTCCTCCATGAAAAAACAATCCTCCATGTGCAGCAATGACAGCTTTGCAGATCCTTGTTATTCTAGCGGTCAGTTTGTCCAGATACTCCGGTGACCTTTCACCCCACACTTCCTGTAGCACTTGACCTTTCACCCCACACTTCCTGTAGCACTTGCCATAGATGTGTCTGTCTTGTTGGGCACTTCTCACACACCTCACAGTCTAGCTGATCCCACAAAAGCTCAATGGGGTTAAGATCCATAACACTCTTTTCCAATTATCTGTTGTCCAATGTCTGTGTTTCTTTGCCCACTCAAACCTTTTCTTTTTGTTTTTCTGTTTCAAAAGTGTATTTTTCTTTGCAATTCTTCCCATAAGTCCTCCTGAGTCTTCTCTTTGCTGTTGTTCATGAAACTGGTGTTGAGCGGGTAGAATTCAATGAAGCTGTCAGCGGAGGACATGTGAGGCGTCTATTTCTCAAACTAGAGACTCTGATGTACTTATCCTCTTGTTTAGTTGTACATCTGGTCTTCCACATCTCTTCCTGTCCTGGTTAGAGACAGTTGTCCTTTGTCTTTGAAGACTGTAGTTACACCTTTGTATGAAATCTTCAGTTGTTAGGCAATTTCAAGCATTGTACAGCCTTCATTCCTCAAAACAGTGATTGACTGACGAGTTTCTAGAAAATACTGTTTCTTTTTTTGCCATTTTTGACCTAATATTGACCTTAAGACATGCCAGTCTATTGTATACTGTGGCAACTCAAAAACAAAAACAAAGACAATGTTAAGCTTCATTTAATGAACAAAATATCTTTCAACTGTGTTTGATATAATGGAAAGTGATTTTCTAGTACCAAATGATCAATGATTACGCAAGAATAAGGTGTTGGAGTGATGCTGCTGTCTAGATTTGATCAAAAATGACTT
This sequence comes from Xyrauchen texanus, assembly GCF_025860055.1. NCBI lineage: Eukaryota > Metazoa > Chordata > Actinopteri > Cypriniformes > Catostomidae > Xyrauchen > Xyrauchen texanus. The sequence goes on along the minus strand of NC_068325.1, from coordinate 17,829,248 downwards.
TTTTCAAATAGTGATGGTGTTGTTTTTTAGTGAAGGAGGCACAAGTCAAAATGTATAATTGTGGTAATCAACATAATGCCACAAATGCTGTCAATTGATCTTAAGTTGTTTTAAACCCAGACTATTACTTCGATAGGTATGTTTTACATACATAAATGAAATAGTCTGATTCCAAACATTTTGACTTCGTCCATCAAATGAAGCAGCATAGCTTGTTGTTTGGCCACTGTGCCCAGTTCAGCCGATATGAAGTTCAGAGATTTTATAATCTCCTCCAACTCCTCCTCAACTGCAATACTGGTTTTCTTCTGGGACATTATTGTTAAGTTTGTTTCGCTTTTGTTTGTGTTAGAGTAGCTGCACTCCACAGGGCATTTATTGACTATAATGACAGTATTAAACAATAGTTATTTTAGGATCACAGCAAAGTCACTTGAAGTATATGCAAGCTTCTGGCTTTAAACACACATCTGTTTATCCGCATGAATTTCCAGGGGATTAATGAATAAAAGATGATTCAATAGAGTTTGACCATCTTCCCCAGTTAGTTGTAAAATGCCTTATAAAATTGTGGCCAATTGCACAGTGTTGGAACAAGGATACCTATATGCAAGCTCTTATTACAAAATATTACAAATAGATTTGGCACTTGTTGCCAATTGAACTTTTCAAAGCGTGACTACTGAATCTGATCAAGTGATAGTTCATCCCAAAATGACATTTGATCAAATGGTTGGGTTAAATGAAACCAACCTTCATAAATTCTCATTTTAGACATTCAGTAGCACTGAAATGGTCTATTACTGGCACACATGTAGAGTATGTACATTTGCACCACCATGTGGTAAACCTGTGGCCAATACAACCCTATGATAAAGCCAAAACATCAACAGTCAACCTATGTATCAGCCCGTCCATCCTACGTCATTAAAAATGATTAGAAATGAATGTTTTCAAAGCCAAAAGTTGAAGCATCATCACATATGCATGCATGAATAACACTTTAATGTGTAATATGTGGTGAATGTTTGCATTTAGAAAGATGTTCTAATAAAAAGATCCACTAAAGTCTTTTGAGTCATCGACCCCCTTTAATATGATAAAGATATCAATATTGAGAGCCACAACAAAAAGTTAATAATTTGATAATACAAAACAAACATGAGCTATATTATATATATATATATGTATATAATATAGATGTGTGTGTACAGCCTGTATTTGTGGGACATCCATTAACGTATATAGATTTTACAGTTGTGCAGAACAATGTACAAAATAGTATATATACACTGCCTGGCCAAAAATAAAAGTCGCATACTCTAATATTTCATTGGACCACCTTTAGCTTTGATTACATCGGACATTCGTCATGGCATTGTTTCAACAACGTTGAACAACATTTATTTACATCCAGAGTTGCGTTCATTTTTGGCCGAGATCTTGTATTGATGACGGGAGAGTTGAACCACTCCGTAAAGTCTAAAATCCCAAAGACTTTCATTGGGGTTAAGGTCAGGACTCTGTAGTGGCCAATTCATGAGTGAAAATGATTCCTGAACCACTCTTTCACAATTTAGCCCAATGAATCTTATCATTGTCATCCTGGAATATGCCCGTGCCATCAGGGAAGAAAAAAATCAATTGATGGGATAACCTGGTCATTCAGTACATTCAGGTAGTCAGATGACCTCATTTTATTGCCGCATTATGTTGCTGAGCCTTGACCGGTCCAATTGAAGCAACCCCAGATCATAATACTGCCTCCGGAGGCTTGTACATTGAGGTATGCATGACGGGTGCATCGCTTCATGCACTTCCCTTCTTACCCTGATGTGGCCATCACTTTAGAATAGGGTCAATCTGGACTCTTCAGACCACATGACCTTTTTCCATTGCTCCACAGTCCAATCTTTATGCTCCCTAGCAAACTGAAGTCGGTTTTCCGATAAGCCTCACTAACAAGTGGCTTTCTTGTGGCCACACAGCTGTTTAGTCCCAATCCTGTAAGTTCTCGTCGCATTGTGTGTGTGTGGAAATACTCTTAATTTCACTATTAAACATAGCCGTGAGTTCAACTGTCGATGTCTTACGATGTGACTTCAAGCGCGATCATTCGAGATTTTTCAGACCACGTTTCTTCCTCAAAGCTCTTGGTTCACCACTATCCTTCCAGTTTTTAATAATACGTTGGACAGTTCTTAACCCAATCCCAGTGATTTCAGCAAACTCCTTAGTTGTTTTCTTTGCTTGATGCAGGCCAATAATTTGCCCCTTCTGGAACACAGTAACATCTTTTCCACAACCACGGGATACATCTAACGACATGGTTGTTTAAGAAATGAGAAGCTACACACTGCATCAGTTAGGGTTAAAATAATTGTTGCCAGCTGAAACATATTAATCACTGCAATAATGATCCAATCATAGGCTCTTAAGTATCTGCTAAACTTTTTTTTTGGCCAGGCAGCGTAGTACATGTATAAGCATTTACAATGCTGGGTGAAAAGAAAGAAATAAACAAGCATAGAAACATACAATGATACATCAAATAAACAAAGATACTGCATTTAATGATAGACCTCATAAACACGTTACGCAAGCGTCAAGCAAGTGCAATAATTTCTTTCTAAAGGATGCATAGTTTAGTGGTGATGGAGGAGGGTATCCTAAAATGTGTTGTATGAATAGACAATATTTGGCACATGGTGAGTTAAATGTTAGGTAGTTCTATGAAATATGTGTATTGATATTGTACAGATTATAAAACTGTTGTAACAAATGGCACTGTTGGCAAAGGAAATGAAAGTGTCGTTTTTTTGGATCACTTAACCTTATCCAGTCAAAAATTACTAATGTTGAGGCACCTTTATGAAACCACTCTAAAATAAAGAGTAACTTGAGAGATATGGATGAATCGTGTTGAACACGAAACTGCATAAAACGTTTCCTAGCCAGGCGCAAATATTTATCTGATGACATTGAAAGCGAAAAAGCTTACACAAGCCATTTAAAACATATTTAATGTTTAATATACAGAGCTATGTGAAGCAGAATTGCGATGCGACCAATGACGGACAAACTTTTCTGTCGTGCATTATGTCACGATCGTGGCTGGTTAGGATGAAAACTCAAGGATACACTCAAGGAGTTGCCTGGTTAGGATGCAATGTTATATAAATTTTAAGGCAATAAAACAGAATCAGAACAAAATAAATGCATGGCTATTATTTGTGCGTATTTATTCCTATGAACCAACGTTACTAATTAATAGTCAACGAAGTGATTCATGAACCAACTATTAATCATACATTCACTGAGCAATTTACCAACCTCTGCTCTAAACCAGCTGACACCTGACGAACAAATACAAAACGTTTTATTTACACAACATGAAAGCCAAAACTAATTTCCATTAGCGCTCAGCACGAACGAAAACTAAAAACGCAACAAAAGTTGCTAATCTCGGAAATGAAAGCAGTTTTAAGCACTCGGATGAATTAAGTTATGAAGACAGTCGGGCGAGTCTTGAACTGAGAGGCTATGTACAACACTTGGCATACTAGCATACCCTAGCATAACCGGTTTAGTCCATGCTAACAACAATCAGTTGTTAAAAAAAAGTGGCTTCTCAGATTCAATTATAGATGCCATTTCAAATCCTTTGCTCCTCTGCAAGCCAAGATCATTTCAGCCAAAAAGAGAGAAAAAAGGAAGGCAATAAGTGAAATATCCTTGGGGAGAAAGAAATTAAGGCACAGAGTGTTCCCATTTTAAATGATTAAAGGAACATTTTTGGGTGCATGACTTTGAGGGTACTATATATACACAGTTTTCGCCATTATCATCACATCATACTTTCAAGAAAGTACAATATCTCACAAGCAGAAGCACTACAACATTCTACACGCAAATTAAGGCAAAGGGTTCATATAAAATTACTTTCAAAAAGTAGGTAGCAATTAGACTTTTACAATAAAACCAATCAGTCATATTTCCCTAGCTAAGAGAAATGTTTCACACAAATCTGTTTTGATATTTGTCTACACATTCGTAATGCTATTATACAATCTCATAAAATGGCTTTATATTCTACTAAAATAAGGCACAAAGGGGCCTGCAAATGTTGGACCTCAATCATGAAATACAAGCAGAACTTTATTACGGTTGTGGAAACTTCTTGCGACACATTGTGACAAATTATTCGCAAGAGTGGTTTTACGTGTTGGGTTCGAATCCACCTTAGTGGAGTCTGAGTCAAGTCCGAGTCTTTAAACAATCGAGTCAAGACCGAATCCATAACAGGCCGAGTCCGAGTTGAGTCCGAATGAACCTGTTCATGAATCTGAATTCAAATTGTAACCGTAAACTCTGTACATTTTTGTCTCTATCTGTCAACTGATTTGGGGAAAAAATGAGTCAGCGTAGTAGTTAGCATTTGCTGAGAATTTACACGACTGACAGGATGACATAGGTATGCCCTGGTAACCAGATACATTTCAGCTGATTTGCTGAAGACTAGAATGAATCGTCAAATCAACGTGCGACGCAACAAAATAGATTTTCTTCTCTGCAAACGATACCAGAGACAATAGCGAGAAAGACAATTTAATTTATGAAGAAACAATCAGTGACCCTACCAAAAACCGGGACGTCTGATCACCCAATGTAGAATTCAATTATAAACAAAACATTTCGCTGCCCAAAATAACTTCATATTTCATTGTGTATTTTATAGTGGAAAAAACATAATTTTTTTCTTTTTTTTAAGCAGCCCGTCAATGCCCTTAAAAGAGAAAAACAACAGGTGCTGTTTATCTGTTTTTCAGAGTTGCTGTCAGCTTTAGCAATAATAATTGTTTTCCCGACTGTTTAAAAAGTTCCAGTTAATTAATCAAGGACCAGTTCAAGCTGACAACACTGCGTGGACCACAAGAGACTACATGTGTGGAAACATTACGCCTAAAAAAACATGAATAGCCCAATATTAATACTATTTTTATGTATTTTTATATGTTGTTTCAGTAAACTTTGAGAGACATAATGTGGGTGATTTGACTTTATGAACTTCTTAACCACGACGAAACCACCGTCTTGGCTGCACAAACGCCGCGTGTGATTTTACCAGTTGTCAGGTCCCGTGCTGTGTGCGAAACTGCCTTGTAGTTTCTATTACATTGGCTACGTCTTTATGTGTTCGTTATGCCAGCCACTTCGATATTCGATGTTATACAGCAGTCTCCGTAATAACATGCAAGCGTATTGGTTGACTGAGTGTGCGGCTCTGCAGGTTTGTTTGTTCAACACGGTGATACAAACTCTGGTACGTCTATGACATCAGGGGGTACAGCAACTGCTTGCTGACAGAGTGTCCATTTATTTCTGTTTCGTTATTTTTATTTATTTATTTAGTTCATTGCATCACAAATCAAATGCCATGGACTCGGCCCAAAGGCTCGAGTCCGTGACCAGTCCATTAAAATTGGACCCGCGACTTGGATTCACAGATGGTACCCCAACTCTACGATATACACAGAAATTGGTACAACTCGTTTCCCATAAACGAGAGCCTTCAAGTGTTCACATTTCTGAGTAAATAATTTGTAAACCCATTCTTGTGTAAATCTGTTTAAAAGCGACAATTTAAATGTTTGTTTTACAAACATTTTGTACAGAAATTAGTTTGGCTTGTGTTTCATGAATGAGGCCCTTCTCTACGTACTAACATTTTTGGCTCCTGCTGTATTTCCTGATATATTAAGTCTTGATGACGGTATAGATTTACAAAGACGTAGTTCAAATTTCACTGTGGCCACAATCATTAAACATCTTAAAATCTTAAATATCGTTAAATCTTCTTATCATGATTATTTATTGTTGTTTGCGATCGTTCACTCTCGACTAAGGCTTTGACAACTAGTCTACTGCGTGTGTTCTGAAAACTCTCAAATTTCACTTGCTTCCTTTTACGGCAAATTTAGGCCTTCTTTCTGGAGGCAGGATATGCTCGGCTGGCTGGTGCAGTTGTCGTGGCACGTAACACGGTTTAAGAATGCCTAGAATTCTTCCATATAAGTGTTAAAGCAAAAGCAAACTAAAAGAAAAGAGCGTAGCGGTTATCAGCAAATTAAAAGTAGACAAAAATGGCTCATTGGCATTTCCATAGTTGCGATTATACGCATAAGAGTAAAAAATACATTTTTAAACAAACAAAACTGAACAAATAAATGATAAGCTGCATCTTAACATTCTGATATTGTTTTAATACACATGAAACATATGGTTAATGTAGCCATAAAAAGTGAAAAAAGCAGGGTGTCCAGAGAACTAAAGTCTTTACGTTTTTGTTTTTACTCCTTGATGACAGTGTTCCACAGCCAAAATAATAAAAGAAAAAAAGAGCCAGAGTTCGCTTGCATTGAAAATGTCCATGGGACAATCCAATTATATGTCGCTTTTTCCGCAAATCTGGCTGTCCAATTTTCTGGGTTTGATGGTGTTCGATAAGACCTTCAGCCTTTTGTTGCTGTTGTCCAGAAAGTCAATGTAGGTGGAACTTCAGGGCAGTTCTGGGACAATCTTGCCGTCAACATATCAGCAATTTGTTCCGACAGACCAAGGATGTCACGCAGGCAAATAGTAGAGTATTCGTTCCTATAGTACACCGTAAATACACACTCCATGGATTATTCGCGACAAAATGCGGTCTTGGGAGTCCAGTCAACTGCCAACATTAGGGTTTACATTAAGGTCTACGGGTGGGAAATTCCACCATCTTGAGTAGATAGGTAGCAAAACAAGAGGGTTTAGCTCAAGACTTTTCCCTCTCGATTGAGGACGCCTTTCCCTTTAGAGTTGAAATGGCATCTTGTGTGCACCTTGTATTGATTTCACCGAAATATTGTTGCAATTAAAAGGATCCACCGTTCCTTCTGCATACTTCAAAAATGAACTCTAGACTTCTCCACTATAAACACACACATATGCACTCGCTCACACACCTCTCCTTGCCATCACGCTCTCTTTTGCACTTTTTTCCTTGCCAGAATGATGCTAAAAAAAGATCTATCAGGGACGAACAGCATGCAGTAAAAAATAAATATTTCCATTTTGCAACTGCTTATTTCTCGTCAGAGAGGGTGTGAACTACTGAACAAGTAGACGAGAGATTAAAAAAGTGTGTGGTGGATGAGTGAGCTAAAATGCCTCTTAAAGATACTTAATATCTCATAGGCTTTCAGACAAGAGTCTCATCAGAAGCGTTAAGCATCTCTCTCTCTCAAGGGATGAACAAGTTGCGGTATTTATGCGTGCATACTATTTTTTATGACCGGTACTGCTTGTCAGACCGTTGACGTGGCAGTCACTGCAACGGGTGAGATAGGTCTCTTAATAGTCATAACAATTGCTTTGGTTGTTCTGGGAAAAGTATGTGGTTTCGTTGGCCAGCGAGGGAAAGTGGAACGTTCCTTTCTCCTCCAGTGGACTGTTTGCGATCTGTGGAGAGACAAAATGAAAACCATTAAAAGGAATGTTTTTCCCATTCTGTGGCAATCATGTCATGATGTTTATTAAGTTGTGCACTGGTAAGTTGTGTTGAAAACATTTATGGACTTCTGATGGCTTCCTTTATGATTTGTTAATGTACTTTTTTATAGAAAACATACATATCTTTTATGACTTTACTCAGCCATTGATTTTGATCACTCCAAGAGACAAGAAAAAACTTGGTTAAAATTACTACTTTCTGCCCACGTAATACCCTTCTGCCTAGGAAATGCTTTCTGGTCCTTGCACCTTGGTTATTTTTCGAGATAATGTCACTAATGCTGTTCTAAATCTAAAATGTCCACTTAAATTCAGCTAGGCTAAAAATGTTTTTAGCGCTAAACAAACTTTGAACTTGACCTGTCTGATGTAGCAAATATTTACATAATACCTGCTATGCTTTTGCTGGCTATATACAGTAAAAATAAACAACATGAAAATATTCTGATTAACATTAATGCACTTTTTATTTGACCATTAAAATTTGTGTTCAATATAAAGTGTGTGTCAGTAGAAAGTGGTTTGGTTACAATGGCAATTCAAAGTGCATTACATCTAAATTTTTAAGAAAATAGAAGACACATATTTTTTTTTTTTATAAATTAAGAACATGAAACAAGAATAAAAAGTAAAACACACATTGAGAAAAAGTTCCCACTCTCGGTACAGAGTGCGGGGTGTCTTAGGCCTCTTATTCAGGTCCTAACAGCAGCACCTCACTCAATCTCTCCACCAGACAGTCCCTAACAAAATCTACATATCTTACTTGTGTTGGTTGATCAAGTTTACATCGATAAAACTGCTGGCATTCTTCCACCATAAGTTGTAAGGGGCAATAGCTGGGTCCTCAATATGGATAAATATATTTTTAGCGTCAAAAGTAGCCCAGTCTATCTCTGAACCTCACCTAATCTGTTTCCTTCCCCAAGATAACTGAACACATTGTGAAGATATTCATCCAGAGCATCACTGTTAACCACTGAAGCTCTGGACTTCCTAAACAATTTCCTTTTATTCTGGTGGCAGAATACACAAGGTGGCAGTGTTTACATCCCATTGAAATTGCTTGTGATTGATGGTAGAGCCGACCTAACCCAACATGTTAAAAAAGCCCTGGATGAGTTGACACATTGCGCCTGGGGTGAGAACAGGGCAGTCCCGCTATTCTCAACAAGTTTAAAAATATCTAAAAAATAGGGAGTGAGCAAACACCTGGTGCTTTGATCTTGAAGTTGGAACACACTAGTTTGAAGTTCTAATTATGCCATTGTGTACATTATCCCTGTGTTTACCTGCGTCTGGCCATTGCAAGAGAGATACTGCTGATCAAGTATGGTTTCTGGAGTCAACCCCAAAGGGACCTGGCAGGCCATGGGGCTGATGTTGGTGTCCTCTTGTGGGATGACCGTTGTGGCCACAGCTGACTTGCTAGGGCCTCTCTGGTAGTAGCAGGATGCATGTGTAGGACTCTGGGTAACCAGAGCTTTCGCTCTCTGGCAAGATACCGGATCTGCAGAACCATAACACATCGTGTTTACGAACATGCAGCTGTTGGTGGTCTGAGGGGGCCCATTGTTGATCATCTCCCCTTGCTGAGGATAGATGTTGTTAGCAGTTGTCTGGGGCAAGAAGCCACCCCCAAATCCTTGTGCGTTTGTCTGCGGCATTAGCTGCCCAAGTGGGTCTCTTTGGAAGTCTGTTATTTGGCCATAAAGACCTGTCATATTCTGATGCCCACTTGACAGTGATTTAGGGACCTGTTGAGTGGTAGACTGGGACATCGACCAAGCAGGTTTTTGAGTGTGAACAGAAAACTGTCCTTGTAGGTGAGTGGTAGGTGCAGAGTGCAGTCCTGTGGCATCTTGTGTGACCAAAACTGTATGGCCACAATTGTCCAACAGCTTATTCACCATATTGTTGCTTTTGGGTACCCACTGAGGGTTCTGACTAATTGGCTGATGTTGTGGAAAGGAATTCTGATTGGGGATGCCCATTGGCTGGGCTGTGTTGCCCTGCAAAAAAGGGCTTTGAAGAGGGAGGGTCATTAATTTTGGAAGGGGCTGATTTCCAGTCTGTATGTTCCTCTGGCCTGGTATCATTCCATTCTGTTGCAAGACACCATTTAGGACCTGCTGCTGGGATTGCAGACCAAGCTGGAATTGGTTCTGGGGCTGACTACACTGGATGGCAGGAGAAGGATTAAATAGAATGCTATTATTGGTGGTTGCCTTTTGGGGCGTCTGATCCAGTCCGAATGACTGGATGAAAGTATTGTCAGGTAGCATCTGCTGTCCAATAGATATCTGCGGCCCCATATGGGTGAGCTTTGCTGGCAAACTTCCAGGATTGCCGGCATCCTCTTGGATACTCATTCCAATAAACCCACCCTGACCTGGTGAGCCAGCGAGGAGATTCCCTGGCTGGCTGTTGAATGCCTGGTTAGCAGCTAAGGTGTTTTGTAATTCTATCTCTGGTAGGCACTCGTGCATATCAACAAATGCACTCTGGTCCTTTATCTGTTCAGGCAACTGAATGACATTTTCCTTAAATAATGCATCCTCAACATAGCTGAGAATGTCGTTGGTGAGGTTTTCATTGAAATTCATATCACTGTTGCAGTTCATCCTGAGCAAAGTATTTTCCCATTCCTTCAGCTCTAAACTGTGCACATCAAGCTCTTTAAGGCTGTCGCAAAGAGTGCTATCTCCAATAATCTGCTGTAGGGTTTCCATCATGTCCTTTACGACACCTTCCTCCTTGACTCCAGACACCGTATTTGGGTCCGATGGCTGCCAGGTGTTCCCAGGAACATTGAACAGGGCGTGGCTGTCCCCAAAAACCCTATCCAGGGTAAACTGGGAATTTGGGTCATTGTTCTGGTTGTAGAGTGAACGGTCCTGCTTCAACATGCATCCAAGAAGAGATCCTGGGTCCAGAGATGGAGGTTTGAGCATCCTCTGGCCATTACTCTGATATTGAATGTCTTTGACGTCAAGTGTGGGGCAAACTTCGTACAGGACACCCTCACCGGTTGCACAGTTGAAGGGTAGCTGCAAATTCCTTTGACGAAGGTGTTCCTCACCTTCCTCATTACTACAAAAAAATATACATGTTAATAATTAGAGATGCACACAGATCAGATCAACATGGACAATACCAGAATATAGGCCAAGTTTAAATACTTACGTTAGTGCTCTCTGTCGAACAATAATGAAATCTGGCCTTCCTCCTTTATAAACAAGCCTAGCATTGGACTGCACCCAGATCCATGTACCCCATTTAGACAAAAGTCTTAAGACTGTTAAACCAGTCTCTCCTGTCTTGATCACTAGGAATAAGGGAGAAAGAGAAACTTTAAAACCTCAGCTATGGAAATCATAATGTTAGGCTTATGGAACCCTATTAAGCCATATGAAGCCATCATTGGCTTAATTTTTGAGTCAAATCAAATACATAAACCACTCATTCTAGGACGAAGGTGGCCTTGATTTGAAAGAGCTCGTCAAGGCCTAATTTAACTCACTTCTAATGTGGTTATCTGCACAGTGCATCATGTCAGCAGCGTGGATGAACTGATATCCAGAACCTCTCATACAAAGTTCCATCTCAGTATAGCCAAGAACCACCTTTCCTCTGCAAGATGAGGAAAAACAGTGGAAAAGGTTAACATGACAGCATTGTTCAACCTATTTAATTTTTTTTTAATGCAAATAAACTTTAATAAAACATATTATTACTCAAAATCAAATACAAAATAATTTTAGTTTTTGATACAAAATATATCATAATATTAAAACCTTTAGAACCATCCTTCATTAAACATGAAAAGGCACTACATAGTGATAACTAGACAGACCTAAGAAAGTAAAAATAATGAAAAACTACAACTTAACTGAAACTAGAAAACACAGGTAAAACTAAAAATAACTAAGATTCTCACGTTAAATTAAGAACAATATAAACATTCAAAACAATACGCCCGGTCTAACAACTATGTTCGTAACACTTCCCAAAAATGTGTTTGTCCAACACTAATATTGTAGCTGGGTTCTCAAAAAGCAATCAAAGCTACCTTGAGTCAACCCCCAATGGTGTGAAGTCCAGCTTGTGTTTGGTTTGGAAAAGTAGAGTCTTGACCCTGATCTCCAAGATGGAGGGTGTCTGGAGGGGTGTGGCTATGACAAAAAGAGCAAGCTGGGAGTGGGCTATGGTCCCATCTTCTGCAATCTTGTTTTGTCCATGGAGATACTTCAGCCTCCCCTGGAAATTCAGGGCCTTTGGGTAAAGGGAAGGGCATGAAATCATTTTAGCCTCATGAGGGTGATACATTTGGTTTCATTAACTTACAGTGCATACGTGCATATGTTTTCAAAAAGAAATCACAATTCGTCTGTAAGTTTGTTTGTAAATGTATTCTAAATGTACAAAAAATTGAACCAACTGAAACTGATCCCGAAGCATTAAAAATATGGAACAACATGTTTAACCAAAATGTTTTTTCATATACATTATTATTAGAAATTAAATAACTAAGTGAACCTACAAGAAACATAAATGCTGTATATTGCGATCTAAGATCCCTTTCAGTATAAGTTTGCAGAGTGGCGAATCGATATATAGGAGAGGTTGTGCTGAAAGCACTTATATAGTGATTGTTTGGGTGCAAATTGCTAACTGCTAGGATGTGCTCCTTCAATTAGAATACTCAATCGGATTAATCAACATTAGACCAAAGGTAGAAACAAATTGATGTGCATATACACCTTTTGAGAATTCTGCTAAACCTTTGGGCGAGAACTTTCTGCGCGCATAAATCCTCAACTTGAGACCTGTTCTGAGTAAACCATCCACAGCAGATTTATTTATTCAGCTAATTTGACTGTGTCATTGTGTACCAACCAAATTAAGCATTGTGGAGGGTAGTACAAAAGTTTCTTCCCAAAACTAAGGCCAAAATATCGATTTTGGTTTGGAAAAATGGGGTAAACCAGTTGGAAAGACCAGCTTAGTCCAGCATGAATTTCTGTGGTGGTTATTCTGGTTTGGTGCAGGTCTAGCAGCATTGCATTGTAAGGGGCTGTTCACACAGAATATGTTTTAATGTGCTGTTTTTCAATATACACATGCACTATACAGACATCTTTGGTCTTTTTTCAGCATCTCATGAAGGTGCGGCGTGTTTTAAAATGCAGCGTCATGTTACATAAACGTTCACTTACGTTAAGACACCTGTATTACGTTCCATTTTTTGCTCTGTGTCTATCTCTATTTACTGCAAGAACAGCTCCTTAAGCTAGTTAAAAAGCCAAACCAGCATTCTATTCTTGGGACCAGCATTCAAAACACAACAAATGACGGCCTTTTCGACAAGGAATAGACATCGAAGATGTTTACCAAGAAGCCGGATGAATTGTCAAGGAGACAACGGAATCGGCAACAGAAGCTCCGTTCGAGGAAGGAGGAGTTCTCTGGCGGGATGTGTTGAGGATTGTAGTTGACCATGTCTCTGGTGATGTCACTGCTGTTCTGCACTCCTGGAGACCGATTGGTTGTGCCAAAGCAAAAAGCAAAACAAGAGTGGTGTAATCGGCTGTGAATCATCACCAACAATTATCATTCTGTGTTTATAAAAAGCTCCATTTTATAAATCCCACCCCAGCTGTCTTGTTCTCAAGCAAACATACTTTCTTGATTCAACAATGACAACGGCAGAAGTTTACTCACAAACATTCAGGACTGGCACCACAAAAAGTCAATGATACCGGTGGGAACTCATTGAGCCTGGACGGACGTCACAGGTTTATTTTGCAACAGGGATAAAATTGCTACTAACCATCAGAGCCATCAGCGTCACACGATGTGGGGTTGAGAGCGAAGTGTAGTTGCCTTCGGAAAATTGCGCGATCGTCTGTGTGAATGAGCTCGAATACGCTCTGGTGGACCACATCCGACTGTGAAGACGTTGAGAGTGAATATTAAAAAACATGCAGCATCACCACAACCTCCATAACCCTTAGCATTATGACCATTTTTACAACAGTGTTATATAATACTTGCTTTTCCAAGTATTCTAACTTCAAAACCAAAATACATCCAAACTATTTCCATTTGCCACATTTTCCAAACATCCCTTTTAGTTTTCATGTAAGTTTCCATGCTGTTATTGGAACATGTTTATGCCAACCAAATCTCCATTGCAAAGGGGTGAATTTTCAGCTTTCTGACACAAGAAGACCAAAGTAGATGGTCTTAAGATCTTCAAGAGTCATTTCAGGTCCCCTTTAATTACAAAATAAATATACTTCTGTCTATAATTATGATCTTATGATCAACTCTCTTATTTGGCCATCACATATTTTTCTTGAGAAACAAAAAAGAAAAAAGACTACATTGCCTTTTTAATACATTAGAAGTACATGTATTTCCAACAATTACAAGAGAGAAAAATAACAAACAAGGTCTCTTTAAATCTCAATAGTATCTCCTAGAAAGCAATGAGATTAAATGGTGCACAATTTGAGAATTTAAGTCTCCTTCGTACGTTTTCCTCCTGAGAGAAAGGCATTATGTTATGATAACATTTATGATAATGACGATCATCATTGAAATCAGTGGGAATATTAAAACGTCAGGATGCATTGAAGTAATCACTACGTTTACATGGACAACTCTTTACTTCCGTATACATGTGGATCAGTCTGTAAACAAACAGCTTTCTCAACAGCAATGTAATTCCCCGTGACATTTGTGTAAATAACAAACATGGCATCCGAGGAAAACTGCACTCCCAGAAATTTCGAAGTCTTTCCAATTTATTATATATATATATATATATATATATATATATATATATATATATATATATATACACACACACACACACACACACACACACACACACACACACACACACACACACACACACACTGGATATTTTCTTGACCACATACAGGGTGTATCTCCCCTAGAGATTTCAACAATGTCTCAAACTGTGCTCAGATTTTCCAAGACACCAAAGTATGCAAACAATAGTCAGAGATGTCAACATGAACTCAAACATCTAAGATATAATGCCATCCACTTTTATAGTTCTATACTTGTTGTATGTCAACAATTGTCTCATTTGTGTCATTTGACACAAATTTATCTCCACGGTGTGCAGTTGGTTCATTGTTAAGTCTTATTTACAAAGTATAAAAAGATGTATATGCTTCCCTCAAGGCGCTTGGCATACTAACTGCAGTTTGCCCTTTATTCCCTCTTTTTTTCTCTGTGGGCTAAGTCTTTCCTTTTGGTGTCTGTTTTTTCCTCTCCCTCTCCCTCTCTCTCTCTCTCTCTCTCTCTCCCTCCATCTCTGGCCCTGGACAAAATCAAATCCAATGAAAACAGGGCTTCTGTTGAGTGCTGTGCTGTCTGTGTACACTAATTACTGGAGACTGGACGATAATGGATGAAAAGCAGCACTCAAAACCAGACAAGATCCAGAAAACACTCATGACTACTTGTACCAACACACGCACATTCAAAGGTTAATACGGACACATGGGAAAGCAGTTGAGAGGAAAAGTAATGTTTAAACCACTCGCTAATTGTGAAGAAATGTGCATGAAAATAGCCTACTGACCAGATCGTTTGGGTTACTTAATAGCTTAAATAAAAGTGCATGAAAATCACTGCAATATTCACAATATTGCTTAATTTCGTAAGTATTGTAAATGTTTGATATATGGTCCAGCTATTTAGGGTGTGTTCACACTTGGCAGGTTTGGTTCGATTAAAACTAACTCTGGTGCGATTGCACTGTTAGTGCGGTTCTTTTGAACAAGTGTGAACGCTGCCATCCGAACCTTGGTGCGCACCAAACAAGCGGACCGAGACCGCTTGAATAGTGGGTCTCAATCCGCTTACAAACAAACTCTGGTACGGTTCAATTGATATATGAACGCAACATGGACCAAAGACATCTAAACGGACCAATAGCAGGAAGTAATTTGCCTAATACTTCTCATCATAGGAGCTATGCTGCCCATTACAGTTCAGTACTGGCGTCGGAACCGCCCGTCAGCTGACCTTGCAGCATATCTTCGTTTGTGTGTGCAACGGAGGAATTCCTGGCGCTGTTTTTACTCCTTTACACATTTTATTAGCTCTTCATTTGTTCTCAGCTGGTAAAAATACCACCATATATACATATATAAATCCAACGAGTGCATTTCGACAGCCTTGTTTTGGATGTTCGGTATGTTCTGTCAAAAATATACGTCATAAAATCTGTCCAATCAGTTGGTGACTTTTCCCTGATGCCTTTGGTTTTGTAGCTTTAGGTTCGATGTTAAAAATGCCAGTGTGAACGCTAAACGAACCAGGACTAAATGTATCAATTTCATTTTTGGTCCGGACCAAGCGCACCAAGAGAACCGAACTACAAGTATTAACACACCCTTGAAGTACTGAACACTAAATAGTAAAATTAAGTCAATAAATAATTCCGTAATCAACCAGTAAAACTCTTTTGAATAAATAAATAATGGAAAACCTTTACTACTTGACTAAGAAAGCTAATTAGAAGTGTGTGAATAGTTAAAAGATACACAAGTCACAACAGGTGTGTTTCTATGCTGGTCTGTCTCCATCTGCGTAACCCTGGCGACCTGGACTTGCGTGGTATGCTAGAGAGGGAACGTCACACTCTGGGGAAAACCGATTTAGCATGGAAAACAGGTACGCAATAACAAATGCACACACAGTCACACTATATGACCAGACACACACCTACATTAAAGCTTATGTTCTAATTCACATACTACGTGTGTGTGTGTGTGTGTGTGTGTGTGTGTGTGTGTGTGTGTGTATATGCACTTCTGTATGTACTTATTGTAATGTGTAACCTACACGCTGTAATTGGACATTTGTAATGAAACTACCATTGATGACTCAATCTATAGCCTACATCCAACATACACCCCACACACACACACACACACACACACACACACAGTCTCATAGAATAGTGTGCGGTTCAGCCACAGAGACGGACAGGTTTTTCAAGTTCTTTAATGAAGTATCCAAACATTCATTTTGATTCCCTTTGATGTTCTTTTCAGAGCTTTACCTCTTTTATAAACCAAACTCTGTCAGATACATACTCTCATCACAGTTCGACAGGGTGAAAGAGAAAACACTTCATCTCTAAGCATTTGCAAATATTAGCTTACACAAATTTGAACGAGCCTCCCAAACAACAAAAAACGATGTTCTAAACAACACCAACTTGTGCGCCAAGTTTGATAACTATTAAAAAACAAATCACTGACGTCAGGGTTGTTTAACGGTAACCAAACACCTCTATGAATAAGTAATCAAACACTTAATGCAGAGTTTACACTACGCGATTTTAAGCCCGATTTTTGCTCGACAACAGTTTTGAGGAGATCGCCGACAAAAGCCTGAAATCGAAGGCAAAACGTATGAATTATCAAAGACACTATCTGAGAGAAGCGCTGACACGTCACCTATGTCAGCGTCATATCTAGAATGTTAAATATCTGGACCCGTCTGCGATTCCAAATCGCGCAATGTGAAATATATTTTGACTGAACACAACTGCAGCGTTGACCTACAGCCAATGAGAGAGCAAGAAACGGGTCACAGGAAGTTTCAGGGGTAGGAGTCTTGATGTACCTGCAACAGAACATCAACTAGCATGACTGAGGTATCAAGAAAGTCTCATTGGACCGAAGAAATGGAGGAAAAATTTGTGGAACATTGGCAGGAGCACCAGATTTGATGTTTCATCTGAACTGTAGCACAACCGGGCGGAGAAAGAGAAGAGTTGGAGAGATATTGCCAATTCTCTTGGACAGTCAGGTAAGCAAAGGTAGATTTTTCAGTAGGAGCTACTTTTTCATATTGAAACCAATAAAATAAGTGATTAAAAACACACACATCATATTCTGAAATGCATAACATATGATCATGCATTTGTTTTCGTATCTTGCACCACTTCTCGCTAGTCTAGGACGAGTCGTCAGGGATTCGTCAAAAGTGAAATGTTTTGTAATGCGTTCACCCCTGTCGCCAATTCGTTGTGTTTTTGAAAACGCTACGACTTCCATGACAGACAGTTGTGTAATATGAACGGTACCACGATATGACGTCTTTGAAAGTCGTGTAGTATGTAGGAGGCATAACTTTAACACAAAGACCTTTAGCACTTTTTTATAACGTTCTTTCCCGCTTCGGTAACCGAACTGTAAAAAGTGTTAAAACAAGAGCAGAAAGTACAACACATTTATTGTTAGCTAATGCATTATCAAATTATACAAAATAGTTAATAATTTGTTATTTATACGAATATACAAGAGGGTGGAAAAACTCAACTTTAGAGTTCTCGTTTGCAGTTTTACTAATGGATGCAAAAATGCGTTTGGTGTGAACAGCTCCGTAGGTTGCTTCCTTTGGCCATTGCTTCTTGCTCCCTTGTCAGTGTCTCGCAGCATAAACAATGCGTTTTAAAACGCTGCGTGAAGCAGAACGGATTTCAGATTGGAAAAGCATGTCTCGACATTCCCGCATTCTATTCCATTCTATTGCGCTCCATCTGTTCAAAATGGAATGTACTTTTGTTAGCTGCCAGGCATGTTCTTTGCAATTAAATAACACTTATTCATTCTGCCCTCTTGTGGACTTAGGATACAACGTAAATTTAAAAATCTGGATGTCTTGTAGTTTTTAATTGGAATATAATTCAAATTATATTAAATATATTTTAAAATATATATTTATTAAATAAATTACAAATATATTTATAAATGTAAAATATTTTTACAAATATATGTATTAAATCCAATTCAAATTTTGGTTATTTTTTTGTGACCAATTTGAATTCTCAGCCCTAGTGTGGATTTGGCTCGACAATTAGTTACATATTCTGTAACGGTTGAGCACTTAACTGATCGCCAAGCCATACAAAATCTCTGAATACAGAATTCTGCAGATTTCCAGCATCTGTCATTCCCAATTTCCCAACATTCCCAGTCCTTTTCATGTTTAAACAATTTAGCAAATTTGATAAGGCTTTTAGCAGCCATTAAGAATGTAATTCTTTCGACTCTGTTTAAGATTTTTCTTTTTAAAAAGCCATTCTGCAGAGTTATACAATAATAATAATAATAATAAAACAGCTCAGAGAATGCCAAAAAAGTCTGCAGATTCTGTCAGGGTCTGTTGGTCATTACATAAAAGGTTTACAAGGTTACAAGGCAACTCACCTGATGAAAGCCCAGGTAGTCCTGTATAGTTGGAGAGGAGTAAAACACGTAACCTTCGGCGGTGACCACCAACACAAAGCCATTGAGAGCCTGAAAACCAAATAGTGTACGTTAACAGCGATAATTCCCAAAGATATCAAGCTAACGAAGTTTGAACACACAGTGACTCAACATCCAAAGGGTTGAAACTCTTTGAAACGGTGGGAATAGTCAACAAACAACAAAGTTAGTTTAGGTTTGTTTTATGCCAAGCAGTGGCTGGGATTGTGAATATGTAAGATCAGAAACGGTTGGGGAGGTGAAGGTGCCATTGTCCTTCTTTTTCCTACTTTTACATCTTTTTTTTTTTATGGTAAACATCCCATGTAATTAGCCCGGCTTTGTTAAGGTGTTGAACATGACAACAGACAGGGGGAGAATATCGGCACTAGTCACGCACAGGAACCGACAGCCCTCAAACAATGGACAAAGAAAGAGAGAGAGAGAGAGAGAGAGAGAGAGAGAGAGAGAGAGAGAGAGAGAGAGAGAGAGACTGAAAAGGAAAGTCACAATATTTGTAAGTGGAAAGCAACATGTGACATAGATTACAATGAAAAGATAACATTATTCAACAGCGGAGAATCTCGATTGCTCAAACTTCATTCCAGTTCACCTAGCGTGACAACAGAATCAAATAAACTGAATGTCAACCATACTCTCTTTCCTGAGTTTATGACATGAAAGCTGAAGTTTTATATTTGAATGCGCAAAAATGCGTCATTTATTTATTGTACTGTCCTCCAAGGAATCAGGAAAGTTTTACCCTTTTACCTGCAGTGCACACACACACACACATTGGGAAACTACCGACTTTTTTGTGCAGTCCTCAGTAAATGTTTATGTAAATGAATAAGAAATGGAACAAACTAGGACATAAAAAATAGGGGGTGAATTATCTTTTGCTCCTTCCAAATCAAAACAGATTTGTAGGGTTAGTTCATCCAAAAATGCCTAATATCTTCTTTTATGATGGAGGAAAGTCATTTTTGGGTTTGAAACAATACAAGGATGAGTGAATAATGACAGGATTTTCCTTTTTGGGTGAACTATCACTTTAAAGACCCCTGCGAACAGCAAATCGGTCTGACCCAAGATTGACGTGAGGAAGAAGAGAATGCTGGGAAGACCTCCCAAACGATGATTCTTATCATTCACACATACACAAGAACTGGGCAATAGGTTTTAGAGGGATTTTAAAATAAGACCATCTTAAACCAATTAAGAACAGCAAACCATCAGCAGGGATTAAGTTTGTTTCCATGTGTGTTACCTGCAACAACATTTCCCCCTCTGAGAAGCTGACTCCATCTAGACTGGTGGCTGCCTGTCCATTTCCTCCAAATGTCCCTGAATGCTCGCCGAGCCATCCAGCTCCTCCTGTCTTTTTTAGTGTGGCTGAAGGAAAGAGAAAGAGAGAGAGAAATGAAGGTTATTAAGAAGGTTACTACCATGAAAACACCACAAAGCCAAGCAGTGGCCCACTTCCCTTACAATGTTTATTCTTCAAAACTCCACTTTACTAGCACTAGTTTTCCAATGAATGCATTGTGTGTGAAAGAGAACGAGGGAATATACTGGGATTACAGTTGATTTGCAGAACGTAAACACAGAAGTCATTATCAGAAACCAACGTTTTGTTCTCTCCAGATGTCTTTAACTTATTTTATTTACTTGTCTTCTGTTCTCAACATGTACCAAGCGCAAGGATGTGTTTGAAAACAAACCCCATTGATGTCAAATTTACAAGGTGTTAGCCAATGAAACAAAGTGTTCATTTAACTCTGACTTCTTTTGCTGAACATTTCAGGGTCTGTATTGGGGATTAATAGCTGCTTAGGTCACACAGGTCAGCTTTTGGATCCAAGCAGCCCATTCGATGGACAGAACTACTTAAACGTCATGTCCAAGGGCAACCCACATGTGCCAAGTAAACTCTGAAGTAAAACCGGAGATAAACTGAATAAAGATGTAGGATAAAATCTGAAGTCAGAAGTCTGAAAATCTGAGGGTAAAACGCCGAGGTAAAACGCCGAGGTAAAACTCCGAGGTAAAACTCCGAGGTAAAACTCCGAGGTAAAACTCCGAGGTAAAACTCCGAGGTGACACCAATACCTGAGGTAAATCTCCGAGGTAAAACTCCGAGGTAAAACTCCGAGGTAAAACTCCGAGGTAAAACTCCGAGGTAAAACTCCGAGGTAAAACTCCGAGGTGACACCAATACCTGAGGTAAATCTCCGAGGTAAAACTCCGAGGTAAAACTCCGAGGTAAAACTCCGAGGTAAAACTCCGAGGTAAAACTCCGAGGTAAAACTCCGAGGTAAAACTCCGAGGTAAAACTCCGAGGTGACACCAATACCTGAGGTAAACTCTGAGGTAAAACTCTGAGGTGACACCAATACCTGAGGTAAACTCCGAGGTAAAACTCCGAGGTAAAACTCCGAGGTAAAACTCCGAGGTAAAACTCCGAGGTAAAACTCCGAGGTAAAACTCCGAGGTGACACCAATACCTGAGGTAAATCTCCGAGGTAAAACTCCGAGGTAAAACTCCGAGGTAAAACTCCGAGGTAAAACTCCGAGGTAAAACTCCGAGGTAAAACTCCGAGGTAAAACTCCGAGGTGACACCAATACCTGAGGTAAACTCTGAGGTAAAACTCTGAGGTGACACCAATACCTGAGGTAAACTCCGAGGTAAAACTCCGAGGTAAAACTCCAAGGTGACACCAATACCTGAGGTAAAACTCCGAGGTAAAACTCCGAGGTAAAACTCCGAGGTAAAACTCCGAGGTAAAACTCCGAGGTAAAACTCCGAGGTAAAACTCCGAGGTAAAACTCCGAGGTGACACCAATACCTGAGGTAAACTCTGAGGTAAAACTCTGAGGTGACACCAATACCTGAGGTAAACTCTGAGGTAAAACTCCGAGGTAAAACTCCAAGGTGACACCAATACCTGAGGTAAAACTCCGAGGTAAAACTCCGAGGTAAAACTCCGAGGTAAAACTCCGAGGTAAAACTCCGAGGTAAAACTCCGAGGTAAAACTCCGAGGTGACACCAATACCTAAGGGATTTTCCCTTAAGTAAAATCTGATGTAAATTCTTCAGAACATTTTGGGGTTAAATCTGAGGTAAAACCCATTGTAAAAATCTAAAGAAAAATCTGAAGTAAACTAACATTGAGGTAAGCGGAAGTAAAATCTGAGACAAAACCTGAAGTAAACTAAACTGATAAAATTTGAGGTAAATTCTGCAATAGAGTTAAACTCTGAGGTAATCTAAAGTGAACTCTGTGGCCACTTTTTAATGCTCAGCTCACACCCGAATAAAGAAAATGAGACTTGTGAAAGAGTTTTTTTCATTCCTGCTCTTGCAAAGTGAGAAACATTTCAACACTTTTGCAGCCACACGTTTTCTGACCAACTTCACTGGATGTGTGAACACGCACACACATACAAACACATCAACACTCACCTTCCCCAACTACCATTTACCAGCCTTGCCTAAGGTGACCATATTCTGGTTTTCCAAAAAGAGGACACTTTTTTCCCATGGGGTGGAATAATAGGGTTCAAAACAGTGTTACTATGAATGCAAATTTTACTACAGTGAAAAGGACACTATTAGCATAACACAAATATAAATAAATACACATTTCCAACATTCTTTTGAATGTCCATGAGTGTGCCTTCATTTACTATTATTTTGAATGGCCACGGAAAATGCAGCAATGTGAAAAAAAAATTCCTGGCTGCAAAAAGTAGTCTGTTAATTTACCTAATGAACTTTCACCTTTTGCTGACCCTTTATGCTTCACAGAGCTAATGTGTGCTTCTAAATCAATTGCATCTTTATTAGCAACTGATATACAAGTGCCAGCTTTACAAGTCATACATTCTGCTTCCCATTGATCTCAACCTGGATGAAAGCATGGGAATTTGTTGTGCAAATCTTCTGTAAATTTGCACTTTCGTTTGCATTGTTTCCATTCAGCTATCATTTGCTGCTACCGTCAAGCAACTGTTTGATGACGAACACAACAGCGGAGAGATTGACAGGCAGGAATTTGGCCAATAGTTGCTGCAAGCCTCTTATATTCGACCAATTGGTGTGCAAGAAGGCGGGACTTACAAAGAGGGGATAAAGCAATGCAAATATGCGCACGCACACAATGAAGTATTAGACCAGATGCACATCATAATGCAGCTAAAGCCCAATCCCGGACATTTTCGCAAATTTAGAGATCCTGGCCAGATGCTTTTTTAAGGTCAGATAAAGAGGACATGTCCGGGAAAACGAGGACGTATGGCCTAGCCTTGCCACACTGTTTGTGTAAAAAGTGTTGTCTAGAAGGGTCTAGTTTTACTACACAACTGTACAAATGAAGCTCAATTGACGTCATTACGAATACCAATGATAAACAAAATCATTTCTTGAAGTAGTTCCAAATTCTGGATTGTTTTTGAGCAGTTTAACCATCTTTTATATACATTTCAGCTCTGCTTAGCTGATCAGCTAAACTAGCTTAAACTAGCTAAAACAGCAACAAATCCGTCAGCAGGGAGTTAAGTGGACATATATACATTTTAACGCTAAATAGATGATACATTTAACTGAGAAATCACTCCACTAATGTTTTTCCTCAAAAGACGAGCATTAGACTTAAGTTGGGAGCTTTTTTTGTGCCTGTAACTGTTTGTCTAGCGCTAGGCTAATGTTGAGCTAATATAAACCAATGGGTGCGGCTCGCTGAGCCATTTCCTCCCCGACCGGTGCAGTTGCTGTGCCATTTCTAGACCTTATCAAGCGCTCCCTATCGCTACCCCTTCAGAAGAAAAAGAAAAAAACTGAAGGAAAGAAAAAGAAGGGGGGATGTGGGGGCAAAGAGAACAGCGTTTTGCTGCAAGGGACCAAAAATATCTCCCCACAGGACACAGATGTTGAGAGATTACTTAGTGAGGGGAAAAGCAGAGGCGAACACAAACCACTTTAAACGAGGACAGCAGATCAGACAGTTAAATGGCAGTTTAAATTGCAGACAAATGAAAAAAGAAAGTAAAAAAAAGAGACAGAGAGACAGCAACCGATAAAGTTCGATAGACGCTCGCCGCAGATCTTGGAGAACAAAATGGGGATGTAATACAAAACTCGGTAACCACAACAAATGGTACAGATAGTGTAAGAGAGAGAGAGCAAGCCTAAGAGAAAGACATTTTGATGAGGAAAACAGAGAGAACATATAAATTACCATTTGGCCCCTAATCCTGCCATCGCATGGGTTCTTAAGCGAAAGAAAGCGAGCGGACACAAAGGCAGCTGGTTAGGAGTCTCTTAGTCTACAGTGTGTGTGTGCATTTGGTTTCACCCCTGTTGAACCCTCTCCATTGGTCTAGATGTTGCTGGCATGCAGGTCAGTCAAACATTGGCCGTGTGGTGCCGTTCCGCCTGCGCATTTAAAACTCCAGTCTTTCATAAGTATAAGCCTGTTATTAAAGACAGTGTATGTGGAACATCTATGTAATCATGAGCCACGTCTTCATCATGGATCGTGCTGTCCTCCTCTGACCAGTTCCGCTTCCAGGGAAAAACAACGGAAATGAGTATCGGGATTGAGTGGTCTCCCTTGCGAAAACAGACAAATTAAACCTCCAATCAATTACTGACTGTGTATCTGCCAATACTGTAATGTAACACACATGGCCTCTCAACACAACCACAGTGTACTTTCTTAGTCTCTTAATGTCATCTCTACCTCATCTTCTTCAATATCCTTTTGTTGCCATATTGGGGACTTCTTGACCACAATCTTTAAACCCATTCTCAACTTCTTTGTATAACTGGAAAAAGTGGAAGGTCTGGTATGCATGGTGATTAGGAACAGGATGAATTGGTCTAAAATGGGTCATTTAACGGACTAAAAGGCCAGCCCCAGGGCCTCTCACACAATAGCCCCTTTTCCACCATCCGCCCAGCGCGAGCCAGGGATATCAACTGGTCAGCTGGGCGTGAGACCAAAACCGATTTGCATTCCCCACAATCGGGCCAATAGCCTCACAGAGTTGCCCTAAAACCTGTACTTAATTCACCGACCTGGTGCCAACATCACACACCCCGCACCTTTCATAAGCAATAGGGAAGCTCAATCTAAGGTATCAGACTCTGGAGACAAGCAAGCCCTCAAAATGAACACAGATTTGTACTGTGCCTGCAATTTTTTTCCTGAACCTGTACTTTTGTGCGCTGGATACACAACTTGGCAACTTAATCACGTCTTTTAGCTCAAATATTCAGAAGAGCCCTGATTTAGTCTTCTGACCAGTACTGACGATTTTCCATTCTCCGCTGATCTGTTGAGGTAAGCTGGTAACTAGATATGAAAGATCCAGGAATGAGTACCTTTGACCCGACTCAGCTAAATTATGCCTTTGACAATGACTCCGCCTCAATCACCAGTTGGCCTTCTTTGGCCCAAGGTTAATCGGTGTACCAAAAGACGCCTGACCGTTGGTCCTGAGGAAGTCCCAAGAAGGCATGATGAAGCCTTGGAAGTGACAGTGGGAACACAACTGGCCCTGGCACACACTAGCATACCCAGATTTGGCACGATAGTGAAAATGCATTTCTTTTTTGTTCTGTCCTTTCTTTCTACATTATACCCACAGGATGGGAATTGTAAGGAATTGAATGATTCTGCTTACTCTTAAGATTCCAGTTGCTTAATGGTGCAATTTCCGATTCTTTTAGTACTTCTGAGGAAGAAATGTTTGGAAATTAGAAATACGATTGGGTAATTCTGTGCCAACTGAACCATTGCATCAGAAAGGGTCTTTTAAAACTCAACATTCATGCACAATTATAAAAGCGAGGTGATGGTATGGTTTAGTTTTTCCGCATATATCTGCATACTCTACGATATTTACATTGTATTTATAAACACAAATTGTAAAATGTTTGGATTTGCACACACACATTAACAAATCTTGAGGACCACGAAACATAAAACTTTCTCTCTCATAGACAGAGTGTGATATACAGTTCTTTTTTGGCCGTCTGGATAATGTCTGCCGTGAAGGCGATGGGAGGCACGTTGTGTGTTCCTGAGGGTACGAAAGAGTAAGAGAGTGAGAAATTAAGAGAGAGAGAGAGGGAAACCGACTGGGCTCTCGTTTGGCCTGTGGTTTAATAACCTCGCATGCTGAGCATGACTGCATCCTTGACAGCACCTGAACCCTATTAGCTAACAAACTGGACCACTTCCCAGACGTTTTCTTAGCAAACCATTTTTTACCTCCCTTGACAATGTAAATGTTGGTCTATGAGAATAATAATCCGTACCCCTCTCTCTTTTACACGATTTTTCCCATTTAATGAAATAAAAAAATGTGCAAACCCAAGAAACACGTAAACGCAACGGTCCTTACTCAAGATACACGAGCTGAAAAAATTTGCATTAAATCATTCATGAATCTATTCTTACATAAATGATCCCATTAAATTCAATAGCACAATTTATGCAAGAATAGTTTACTAAAAATGTACACACAAATTCTGCTTGAGTTTCATGAAAAAAGGCCCCATGAATGCAAAAGTATTAAACACGGTATGCCGGCACAATCCCAAGCAGCTGTTAAATGAGTGAAATCCTTCTCTATGTTTTTATAGGTGTAAAAAGTACATAATTTAGATTTTCTTTATAGAGAACAGTCTTTCTCTGCATATATCAACACATAGTTTAAGTTAACATGTTCTTGTCAGGTATCAAGATCTCTTGATCTGTGTTTCACACTATGTGCTTCATTTATATTTGGGGGGGAGCTTTTGGAAACGTTGCAAAGTTTTTTATTACGGTGTTTGTATGCACAGAACTACAGTTGAACAGGATTCTGCAGAGCAAACACTGTCGATTGATTTCATAAAACATATCTACGCCCGTGGTATGTTCCTTATATTACTTCAAAATACGAAGAACCACATATTCCTTTCCTACACACCTTTGTACATAAACGCATACACAATACCCACCCACTGGGATTGTATAGGCTTTGAAACTCCAGTGCTGAATCGAGCCATTGTTTTTTTATATGTAGTCAAGGAAAACCTTGACTCTGACTTTCAATATACTCTCTCTCTATCTCTCTCTCTGTGGTGGGGGACAGGTTAGGACTTGACAGAATGAGGAGATGTAGGATTGTGGTATCGATGTCTTCCAAAATCCCTCTATTTGTCCCACACACACACACACACACACACACACACACACACACCCACCACTGGCAATCAACACAGTTTCTGTCACTTGAAAAAATGCCATAAAGACTGTTGCTGTAGATGCGTTTTATAACCAGGCCTAATTAAAAGTTAAGATCGTAAATTCTGCTAACCATCTGGGTCGTGAGCAATGCGCAGCAAAAAACTGCACTGCAATGCATTTCAGCATAAATGCCCATTTTTGTCTTTTTGTCCAGAAAAATCACCAATTATTAAAAACAACACACATTTACTTTAGAAGCAAAATGACATAGAACTATTTTTGTGCTTATGGGGTAAGTAAAATGACTTGTTTTCCCTTTGAATTAAGTTTATTTTTCTTACCCCTTTGGAAAATAGTTTTTTCTTGTTTTCTATCTCATGCAATTTTGCTTCTCAAATAAATATGTAATATTTTATTTCAAGCATGTTTAGATAGTTTTCCTAAAAAAAAAAAAAAAAGTGTGTGTTTGACCAGGGAGGCCTCCAATGAGATACAAACACAGCAAGGTATGTGTCTGCCTGAAGGAAGTATGAAAGGTCACGACTGTGCGTCTCCTTGTTTGCATGACCCTGATGTCAGCTCATCGCAGCACTGATCCGGCATGTGAACTATTCAAATGCCTGTCCTTTACAAAAGCATTATCAAAAGATGGATTTCTAGCCAAAAACTCCAGATGTAGGTATGTCACTATAATGATGCACAGCGTTTACAAGTTCTGTGATTGGACAGCTCTGACTGGATGGTAAATTTAACCCCCAAGTGGAGAATTACAGAGATCACTCCTCATACACATATTCGTAGAGATACGAGCGCACACAGGCACGCATGCACTCTCAAATACACATTTACATTTACATTTATGCATTTGGCAGACGCTTTTATCCAAAGCGACTTACAGTGCACTTATTACAGGGACAATCCCCCCGGAGCAACCTGGAGTTAAGTGCCTTGCTCAAGGACACAATGGTGGTGGCCGTGGGGTTAGAACCTGTGACCTTCTGATTAACAGCCCTGTGCTTTAGCCACTACACCACCACCACCACCGTGGTTATAGTGGTGATAAGTGTTAATATTGGTTGTAATAGTAGTAGAAGTTGTAGTAGGAATGGTTTATATGTGTGTAGTGTAGCATAGCATGGTAAAAAATACAATAGCATGTTTAGTATACTTTAGTACAGAGAAGCATGGTGGCACGGCATAGAATAGCATTGCATGGTGTGCTATAGTGTGGTTACAGTTTAGCATTATATAGTATAGTACGGTGTACTGTAGTATAGCATATTATAGTATAGTATGGCATAGTATAGTATAGTATATTAGAGTATGGCATGTATAGTATAGTATGGTGTGGTATGGAATAGTGTAGTATGGCCTGATATAGTATAACATGGCATGGTATAGTATAGTGTAACATACCATGGCATAGTATAGCATGGCATTTTATAGTATAGTATATTAAAGTATGGCATGTATAGTATAGTATGGTGTGGTATGGAATAGTGTAGTATGGCCTGATATAGTATAACATGGCATGGTACAGTATAGTGTAACATACCATGGCATAGTATAGCATGGCATTTTATAGTATAGTATGGTGTGGTATGGAATAGTGTAGTATGGCCTGATATAGTATAACATGGCATGGTATAGTATAGTGTAACATACCATGGCATAGTATAGCATGGCATTTTATAGTATAGTATATTAAAGTATGGCATGTATAGTATAGTATGGTGTGGTATGGAATAGTGTAGTATGGCCTGATATAGTATAACATGGCATGGTACAGTATAGTGTAACATACCATGGCATAGTATAGCATGGCATTTTATAGTATAGTATGGTGTGGTATGGAATAGTGTAGTATGGCCTGATATAGTATAACATGGCATGGTATAGTATAGTATATTAAAGTATGGCATGTATAGTATAGTATGGTGTGGTATGGAATAGTGTAGTATGGCCTGATATAGTATAACATGGCATGGTACAGTATAGTGTAACATACCATGGCATAGTATAGCATGGCATTTTATAGTATAGTATGGTGTGGTATGGAATAGTGTAGTATGGCCTGATATAGTATAACATGGCATGGTATAGTATAGTGTAACATACCATGGCATAGTATAGCATGGCATTTTATAGTATAGTATATTAGAGTATGGCATGTATAGTATAGTATGGTGTGGTATGGAATAGTGTAGTATGGCCTGGTATAGTATAGCATGGCATGTAATAGTATAGTATGGCATGGTATAGTTTGGTTTGGTATAGCATGGCATGATATAGTATAGTATGGTATTGTATGGCATGGTATATTTTGGTTGGGAATGGAATAGCATGGCATGATATAGTATGGTATAGTATAGCATGGCATGAAATAGTATAGTATATTATAGTATGGCATGGTATAGTTTGGTTTGGAATGAAATAGCATGGCATGATATAGTATAGTATGGTATTGTATGGCATGGTATAGTTTTGTTCGGAATGGAATAGCATGGCATGATATAGTATAGTATGGTATAGTATGGCATGAAATAGTATAGTATATTATAGTATGGCATGGTATAGTTTGGTTTGGAATGGAATAGCATGGCATGATATAGTATAGTATGGTATTGTATGGCATGGTATAGTTTGGTTTGGAATGGAATAGCATGGCATGATATAGTATAGTATGGTATAGTATAGCATGGCATGAAATAGTATAGTATATTATAGTATGGCATGGTATAGTTTGGTTTGGAATGGACTAGCATGGCATGATATAGTACAGTATGGTATATATCATGGCTGCACCCAGAGGTTAGTAAGGACAATTACAGTATATAGCATTTTATAGTTTAGTATAGTTCATAATATGTTTATTTGCATTGTCTTGGTTGTACTGTTCTTTCAATACTAAACAAGGCTTCTAGAAATGTCACACTTTTGTTGTAAAATATTTTGTCAGTCTTTGCACGGAGGGATAAACAGTGAGAAAAAACGAGTGCGAGAGCAGTGCAAAAAAGACAGAGGGAAGCGGAGGGGTGAAGGGGGATCCTGAGACTTGTTGTACAACTCTTCACTGTTTACATAGCTTGTTTCCTGTCAGGGAAAGGCATTAAACTTGAATCGGCCCTCTTTGTCAGAAAGGGAGAGAGAAATTGTCAGCAGAAGTGTAAATTACGCCTCTGTTCAGATCATATCCCGGGTCATAGCATGATTACTGATCATTAAAATATCTCAAAAACAGCCTTTGATTAAACATCCAAACCACTTCTCCTTTGCTCTTTATCACCCACTCACTCGTCCTCCCACTTCATCAGCCACAAACCTTGTTCACTTCTGCCCAAACAGACTTGACCCCCTACCCCCCGAGACAAAGCGAAGTCCACCGGCGCTGTCGGGAGACATCGCACAGTTTACATTCTGTTGTATGTTTGCATGGGAGATATCTGTTAAAACTGCTCTGCTCACTGTAACTGTGCCGTAATGAAGGGCCGGTTGGGCATAAACTGACCCAGCAGGCAAATATTTGCAGGCCTCGACCATCCAACACATATGCAGTCATTTCTCAAGGTTGTATGTTGACATTGTGCTATTCAATTAACATTAACAGCACATTGTCCAGGCACACAGCGCTAATAGTCTCAGCTTGATGGAAATTGTAGCTGCCTGAAATCACCAGTTCCAGTCTTAAATTCACCAAGCACTTTATTAAGAACAACTTTACTCCTACTTTTTCAATTCGATCATCTAAACAGCCAATTGCGTGGCAGCAGTTCAATGCATAAAATCATCCAGATATGGGTCAGGAGCTTCAGTTAATGTTCACATCAATCATGAGAATGGGGGAAAACAAAATGCATGATTGTTGGTGCCAGATGGGCTGGTTTGACCTCCTGGGATTTTCACACACAACAATCTCTAGAATTTATTCAGAATGGTGCCAAAAACAAGAAACATCCAGTGAGCAGCAGTTCTTCAGATGGAAATGCCTTGTTGATGAGAGAGGTCAATGGAGAATAGCCAGACTGGTTTGAGTTGACAAAGGCTATGGTAACTCGGATAACCACTCTGTACAATTGTGGCGAGCAGAATAGCAGCTCAGAATGCACGACAGACTATGTCGGGCACTTTATTAGGACCATAGTTTTTTTTTATAGTGTTCAGTGAGGTTAAATTCTGATTCTACACACATTTCTGAAAATTTCTTCGGTGTAGTCTGTACAGTTGATCACAACCGATGGGCCAATATTTTAAAGTTTTTTTTCCCCAAAGCGGTCAATTACTGTTTTTATCATGTTTCACATGAACCCACCGCTACATGTCACGCAAAACCAAACACTATGGTGGATCGTTTACATGTTGGTAAGGCCAGTTTCTTCTTATCTAAAGCCGGATTCCCATAGTACAATTTTGGCCACGTTTTTACCATGCAAGATACATTTTTGGGATATTTCTTTTGTCGTTGGACAAAATGGTTAATCTTTAAGCGCTCAGTGTGCATGTTTACGAAAGCAGATTAATTGCCTTTGAAATGAATCTTAGCTTCTGACGAAGTTCTGGCTGTCAGGAATTTTGCATTACACTACTACTACGATGGCCGGATGACATTAAACACACAGTCAACGTTGTCAATGATTGGGACCAAAGTCTTGGCTGCAATGTGTATGGGTCAGTCTGACATAATGTCACAGCGTGCCATTGATTTTATCCCACATATTTCTGGGATAATAATGTACAGTCTGACAAGCAACAATCATAAAGGACTACAAAAAAGTATGGTGTAAACCAAGGCTTAAGTGGGTGGGTTAATGACCAGAAGAAGCAGCAATGTGGTCCAGAACTTATGCCATGAGACTAAGTGCTGTCAACGAGAGTCTATTCCTCTCTATAGAAGTGAAAACAGTGATGTGGTATTTTCGTATTTAACAACTGGAAAAGGCACAAGTTGGAGTAACGTTCTGCCTTCTTGACACACCAGAGATAACTGAAGTCAGACCTTGAAAGCCATCTGACATGATTTCACTGAGGTCATGACTTGTTTGTCCTGTTGTCAGGTGGGATATGGAAGGATAGTTCACTTTACTGGGTCGACAGAGTTCACCTGTCATGAAGATTGACAGAGTTTAGCCATGATAAAGTTGGAAAGTTGGAAAGCTTGATGTAAAAAACAACCTAAAAGTTTGGTTTTGCTTGTGTTCGGGTGAGGGAAAGGCCTAAGGGGCGTCAAAGCTCCGCCAAAACAGAGTCAAGAAGGACGTGTGTGTGTGTGTGTGTGTGTGTGTGTGTGTTTGTGTGTGTACAACAGAAAAGGGCAGCATTCTTCCATCCGAAGGTTTTAGGGTGACTCAACAGTCAGAGCTGGAAAAAACACATCCATTTGTTTGCAGCTATCACATTGATAAAGAGACAGCCAGCTGGACAAGAACCGTTTTTGAGACGTATGGGGGCCGAAAGGACATCGAGACCTTTCAGATTTGAAAAAAAAAAGGGGGCGAGACTTCAGAGTTCCAACACTGCAAAAAGTAATTTTTACAATGAGTATTTTTGTCTTGTTTTTCAGTAAAAATATCTAAACATTCTTAAAACAAAATACATTTACATGAGAGGCAAACCCCTTAAAAAATGTACTTTTAGGTATGAGCAATAGTAATAGAAAACTCATCTAAAAACTGGTGTATACATTTAAATAATACTTTACAAAAAGATCAAGTAGATATTCGGTAAAAATCAAAAGGATTGTCTCCAGAACTACGTGAACCACCTACAATGAAACAATCTGCTTATAACACTTCTAGTGGTGTGTGTTCATTATGTGTGCATAATTGTGTCTTGGGTGTGTGTGTATGAATTTATGGACAGGCATAGCTGGAGGTGAGTTTACAAGCGTGTCAGCCTCCAGTAATGAACGGCCACATTACATTAAGCACTCTGAGCCAGAGCCAACATCAAACCAACAAAAACGGGCGAGAGAACAAAACAGAGGACAAGCTACGGCCTGCATCTTCAAGAGACTCTGACACGGAGAGAAAGAAATAGACAGAGAGATGGACAGATATTGGATTGGGAAGCGGCCAATTGCTTTGGGTAGCTGTCGTGTATCAGTCTTGGCTTTCCGTCAACTAAACAATACAGTCTTTTTGCCTTTCTCTGTTTTTCCAATAGAACATTTGCATCAAAGTTTTGTGTCAGGTCTTGTGTTTTAGCTAAGGGCTCACAAGTAGGGATGGATTGATGGCCATGGGGTCTGTTGATGGAATGGTCACTTGTCTAAGACGCAATTCCGATTTTGGAGGTCAGTTCTGAGCGCTATATAACGGAGGATGCAGCAGACCACTGTGATCTAAAACATGTTGCCGGGGCTGTACAGCATTAATCCACTACTGTGATCTAGACACTTGAATCATCATTAACTTGCAGAAAACACACTTGACATCACACATTTGGATAAATGCCATTTTATAACACTCTTCTACATTATTTGGTCATTACAATCTATAATGAGCCGTATTTACAGGAGGTGGGTTTGCTGGGAATGACATTGGCTTAATTTAAATAGTGAAGACAGCGTTATTTTGGTGCTAATTGCACCTACTTAAGCTACATAGCCGGTGTTTTTAGAGACCACATGCCAGAGAGTGGCGCAACGTTTCGGTGAATTTGCCCCTTGGAACGCCCTTCTCGCCCCTTGACTCTATTGATGCAGATTGAGCCAATTTATATAATGTCACCAAGGTAATGCTGTCAAACTGGCTGAATTGGAATAGGTTGAAAATGGCCAATTAGTAAAGTTTAAAAACTTTGGCAGGGCAAGTAAAAAAAAAAAATAATAAGAGTTTAATAAAATGTTTTGGTACACGTATAAAAAACACGGCTAAAAATGACCAAAAATATATCATATTTGTGGCGAGGTGTTTGCAGGGCAAGTACAAATTAAACCAATCTTGTAACAGTCTCGTAAGCATCAGAAGCAATGGGTTGAAAATAATAAACAAATCAATCATCGTTTCCAGCAAAATGCTGTTTGTGAATTTCGAAGTTTTTTTATTTATATGAAGTAACATTACAGCTTTTATTTAAATGGAGTAAAAAAAAAAAAATACACATGTAAAAAATATGTTGCTGAAAATAACCAGCATTATTTGTCATATCTATGGTGGGGTTCCGTAAAAATGTTGGTAGGGAAAGTATAAGTTACTGTTGGAAATGTCGAAAAGTCAAATTTTTGATCCCTGTCGCAGCACAGATCCCTGTTTTTTGTTGTGTTATTGGTGTTATTAATATCTCGTCAGAATTTCTTCGGACTCTCTGATAAGCTGTCGCATTTTTCATGGTAACGTTGCCGTTTTGGCAGGAGTTGAATCAACCGGACCCTCATTTTCTACTGTAAATCACCTCATGGCACGAAAGAGAGTGAGATAGAGAGATTGTATGAGAGAGAGAGAGAGAGACTCCACGTTGCCTCCACTAGGCTTTTGCTTGAAAACTGTTTGACCACACGTTGAAATGGAAAATGCGGCTGAAACACAAGCTTTCTCTTTTTCTTGGCAGGTTCGTTCATCGCTCACTTCCCTGCTGTTCTTAATTACCAAACTCCATATCCTTGTGTAACCAAACCCTTCTCTCCCAGACCCCCTTCCTCCCTCGTCTTTTCCCTCCCTTCAATTTGCTCTCCTCCCTCGCTCAGCGTTCTCCGGCCCAAAAACTTCAGCAGCGGCTGCCAGGGTTGAAAGTTCGCACGCTCTCTCCTCACGCAAGGTTTGGGCTCTACTGAGATCTCACTCAGCGAGCGCGCGCACACACACACACACACACACACACACACACACACACACACACACACACACTCCATTCTCAAAAAGCAGTAAATCCCAGTCCGTAGAAACACACTATTTAGGCCAACACACACACCTTCCTAAGCCCGGCTGCAACCATGCAGCTGCCAGCCAAGTAAACACACACTCACACACACAAAGCAGTTCATTGTTGCAGGAGCTGGCTGCAACCTGTTTAAAAAAGACATACTAGGAGAGAGAGAGAGTCTGAGAGAAAAAATGAGAGCAAAAGAGAGATAGATTAAGAGCAGGAAGAATAAAAAAAAGCATCCTTCTCTCTCTTCACCTGGATGTCTGTTGACAACCCAGTACCGCCACTCCCTATACGCATCCTGCGCAGTCTGCGTACGGCACCAACTCCCTAGGGGGGCACCATCTTACCAGTTATACTTTATTCAAGGGCCCGAAAGCAGTTGCGGAACACAGACGATTCGCGCTCAAATCATGCAAACCCCAACCCCCCCCCCCCCCCCCGAACTCTGTGTAGGGCATCAATTTGCCCTGACCCCTCACAGGCTTTTTTTCTTTTTTCACCCCAATTCTGAATGCCCAATTCCCAATGCGCTCAAGGTTCTTGTGGGTGGTGGAGGATGAATCTCGGATGCCTCCACATCTGAGACCGTCAAACCGAGCATTTTATCACAAGGCTTGTTGAGTTACCGCAGAGACGCAGCGGTGAGGCTCATGCTATTTTCAGTGGCATAAAACTTTAGGAGCTCCAATTTTGTTTTTAAACATCGACGAGGTCAACACGGATACAAAACAAAGATACAACGGTTTAAACAACTAACGTTTATTTTTCTATTGTTATGGAAACCGTTGTTTAAGAACCGTGTCGTATAAAGTCGAGGTCACGCTAAACTTTGCGCACCCATTCGCGTTCATTGAATCACATCCGAGCATGGGACAACAGAAACACAAGCTCATGCAAATACATTTTGCATTCCGTTCACTTTCATTCAAACGCATCGGAACACGGGACATTGGAAACACAAACTGATGCGATGAAATTTTGCATTCCGCTGCGCACGAAAGTTTATTTTTAGTTAAAATAAGAGTTCAAATTTTGTCAAGCAATTCCACAAGAATAATAATAAATCAGAGGTCAACATGGCTACAAAAAAACTAAAACAAATCACAAACATACAATTGGTAACAGTTGCTTCATAACCGTATCGTATGAAGCCGCAGTCACAATACACTTCATGCTCCATTCACACATTTTTTTAGATTCTGCCGCACACAAACGTTTGTTTTAGGAGATCTAATTTTACAATTCGCCATGAAGGATGATAATACACTGGTAGGTCAACTGGTATTTTTGGACACCAGAAACAAGCTCATGCAAATACATTTTGCATTCCGCTGCGCACAAAAGTTGGTTTAGTTCAAATAGGAGTTCTAATTTTGTCGTACAATTCGCTACAAATAACAATAATAAATCGGACAGGTCAACTGGTATTTTTTAAACACTAAAGCCTGGCTACAAAAAAAAAGTAGTTTATTTTTTCTATTGTTTTGAAAATCGTTGTTTCAGAACCGTATTGTATAAAGTCTAGTTCACTTCCGTTCACATTCACTCCTATTCAAACATGCAAAGAAATGTCATATTCCGTTGCGCACGAAACTTTGACCTGCAAATTCGTATTACGAGAAGACGCGTTACCATATAGTCGATCAAAACGTCACACACTGACCTCTTGGCTCAATACAAAGAATTGATATTTCATAGCAGTGTGTTTTTATTGTTGCAGGAAAGTGAATAAATGATATATTAGAACATTTTGAATATAATGTTATTTGTGATATATTATTTATTAAAACTAGAATGATCAAAGTCCAGTGTGACTGTGTCTTAACGCATATAAGTGAGATAAAAACCATGACAGACTTGGAAACACTGTTCTGTTTTATCTTTAAAAACATTTTGATGTAAAGGTGAATGCTTAAATGCTTGAAATAAGCAATTATAAATAAACAAGTATTTTTACTTTGCAATGGATGAGTTGAATGCTCAAATATATTGTAAAATAGTTTTTAATTTGCTTCATTTTTTGGTCACTACTTAATTTCATAGCTTTGATGACTTCAATATGATTATATTATAATATTCCGAAATGTGGATTATAGTAAATAATAAGAAATGAGTAGGCATGTCAAATCTTTTCACTGGTAGTGAATGTAAATCAGGAATATCGTAATTCCATGGAGCTATGTAAAAATGTTATTTTAAAAAAAGGTTCCCTTTTAGGAAATTCTGAATTTCTGAAACATTTGAAATCTTCTCCACCACCAACTGCCCATTCCTGGGTGTTTTTCCTGAATCGCTACCTGGTCCCGTGCCAGTCAAATTCGCCCGTGATTCCTTTAAAAAAACAAAACAATAACTTTAAATAAACATGTCATCAGATTAGCAAGGAAAATGTGATCGTGATATAATCATAAATGGCAAAAGGGAAAATCTGTACTGGATGCGTGGTCAATATTTACCCCAGAAAAATCTGTGACGTTAGATCCTTGATAACTAAAACATTACAAATATTGTTCTCCTGAGGGTCTTCACAAACGTTCAAATTTTGTCATGCAACGCTGTACGTCATATTTACACTTAATGTATAATTATATTTATACTTTGTAATATCTACAAAGTAATTTGGGAACTTTGTAGGAAATCCATCACCAAGTACACAAATGTGACATTCTGGTGACATTTTGCCAGAATGAGATCATCGAGTTGCCTGCAGCCCAATGAAAATGCATAAACAGTGTTTTCCTTTCCCTTCCCGACTCCCATTTAAAATCAATCCATCCATCTCTCAAAAGCAAAACACACCCCCTCCCTCTGACTGTAACTTTGCAAATCTCCTCCACTCAACCACTTTTGTTTCCTCCCGTGAACTCTCCTCATCGAGTTGCCTGCAGCCCAATGAAAATGCATAAACAGTGTTTTCCTTTCCCTTCCCGACTCCCATTTAAAATCAATCCATCCATCTCTCAAAAGCAAAACACACCCCCTCCCTCTGACTGTAACTTTGCAAATCTCCTCCACTCAACCACTTTTGTTTCCTCCCGTGAACTCTCCGTCTAAACAAACTCTTAACATGCGACGCAACAGACATTAAAGCCGCTTCTCAGAGGCATCTGCCAAACATTGTCAATCATTAAGAAGAGGGAATACACTTGGAGAAAGGTTTGCCATGTGCACACGGATTCTTGTTGTTTGGGTCTTTGACAACTTAAGTTACAGACGTAACGTAAGGGCGGGAATTCGGAGGGACCTGGTGAAACAATATTATTTGCATTTACATTCGAATATTGATACAGTATCATGGAGGTACAAATAAATAAAAATCAGGATGGTTAGAAATACCCATTTTTCTCCCACCTCTAACACCCACGGTCCCACAAATTGGCTGCTGTGGATGTTTTCTACACAACTTTCTTTTCGCCAAACCCTTAAAACGTGTGTGTTTGTGTGGGTGGATATGGTGGGCCTCTGGTTAGTGAAAACTGGTCAGGACGTTGGCCAACCACAAAGTTGTAAAGTAGTCTGGATCCCA
Source organism: Xyrauchen texanus (assembly GCF_025860055.1). Classification (NCBI taxonomy): domain Eukaryota; kingdom Metazoa; phylum Chordata; class Actinopteri; order Cypriniformes; family Catostomidae; genus Xyrauchen; species Xyrauchen texanus. The sequence goes on along the minus strand of NC_068325.1, from coordinate 17,790,757 downwards.
ATGCCTGGCTTACAGGGACACACCCAAACACTCAGAGTTCCTCCTAATAATGCACAATACTGTGGCCCTGTTTCCCAGAAGTCTCTAGAGAGGAGTGGCGGTGTGCCGAGCTTGGGAATGCCAAAATGTATCCGATTATTACAGACAAAACGAAGAGATGCAAAACAGGTTGCTGGTTACATATACAGCATGAACTTGCAAGGTTTACTTCCTTTTACATACACTGCTAGTTATGCAAATCACTAACAAAGGGGCAAATAAGGTGAACATACAGTAAGTAAATTTGTTTTGGTTTTAAAAATGGATAGGTTTAGAAAATGGATAGTTTTGAATCTAATCTCTAATTGTTCGAGAATGCTATAAAGCGCGATACAAATTTTTATTTTATATTAATGCGGCAAGTGGCTTGGAAACAATAAGGCCTTGTTCAGACTGCCACAAAAACTCATATTTTTTGCATAACCAGATTATATTCAGATGAGTTTGATAGTCTGGACAGCAAAAAAACAACACATGAAATCTGATTTTTCTGATCTGATTCAAACCACCTCAGTCTGGAAGCTCCGGCTGCTCAAATCTGATTTCAAATGGTCTTTTGAGTCACTTAACGCGATGACGTCAAAAATCGGTGACTGCAGCTACGGAACAGTCCGTGCTGAGTTTTCTTGTGCAACAGAGGAGTTCTGCACCGCGACTGGACAGGGAGCTTATTTGGAGAGCGAGATGATGCACCTCCATTATTCCCACATCTGTTTTGAAAGCATTGTTACGTGGGTACGCCTACGTCGTTACCAAAGCAACCCATGCAGATAGGTCGGTATGTCTGAACGCGCAAATCTGATCTCAAATGACACAGAATGGAACTGAATGAGATCTCGTTACGCCTGCCTGCATGATTTGGAGAGACAGCAAAGCTTTAGTTATAGTTGTGTAATGAGATTTTATGTAAAATTATGTTTTAATTATTTGGAGACATTTCTGAAACTAGAATAAATTATTTTTGTAATGTAAAATGTTTTTATTACTTTGTTGCATCGACACATAATTGATACTCACGTACTGGTGAAATGATTAGGAACAAATCAAAAGCATTTTTTTTCCAGAGGTACCTTATTTACATCCTGAGATATACAGAACACCAATCAGCCACAACATTAAAACCTCTTACAAATTATTGTGTAGGTCCCCCTCGTGCCATCAAAACAGCGCCAACCCGCATCTCAGAATAGCATTCAGAGATGATATTCTTCTCACCACAATTGTACAGAACGGCTATCTGAGTTACCGTAGACTTTGTCAGTTCGAACCAGTCTGACCATTCTCTGTTGCAGTAAACCTCAAACCAGCCCGTCTGGCACCAACAATCATCCATGTGATTATCTAATCAGCCAATCGTGTGGCAGCAGTGCAGTGCATAAAATCATGCGGATACGGGTCAGGAGCTTCAGTTAATGTTCACATCAACCATCAGAATGGGGAAAAAAATCTCAGTGATTTGGACCGTGGCATGGTTGTTGGTGCCAGATGGGCTGGTATCAGAATTTCTGTAACTGCTGATTTCCTGGTGCCAAAATAAAAAAAACATCCAGTGAACGGCAGTTCTGTGGAAGAAATGCCTTGTTGATGAGAGAGGTCAACCAGATTGGTTCAAACTGAAAAAGTCTACAGTAACTCCACGCTGTACAATTGCGGTGTGAAGAATATCATCTCATAATGCTATTTAGAGATGTGGGTTGGCGCGGTTTTGGTGGCACGAGGGGGACCTACACAATATTAGGCAGGTGATTTTAATGCTGTGGCTGATCGCTATATAATTTACATCAGAAAAATAAGAAAAAAGTTAAAAAAAATTTGTTCAAGTTTTTATTTTTTTTCCAGCAGTTTCTTAGGTTGAGAGTCTCAGAATTTATCCTCATCTATATCAGTAAAAATATGAAAAGTTATCTTTATAATGACACCGAAGACTAATTTTGGGTATGCCATTGAAACAGGAAATCTCTCTCTCAAAAAAAAAAAAAACACCTCAGAGCTTAAAGGGTTAAACAATGTTACAGCTCAAATAACCCACTAGTTTTAACAGAATAATTAAAAATTGGCCCCATTCACTTCCACTGTAAGTGCCTCACTGTATCCTCAAATTTTTTTTTTTTTAAAGAAAAGCAGTGACTTTACCACGTTTAATGGGGTAAACATGTCAACAATGACTTAGCTAATTATATTAATTTCTTTTCATATATGCTTACATAATTGTGAACACATTTAGGGGTAAAACTTTGAGGAAAACAACATCCTACATAATCACACAACAAAGACATTACCAATCATGATTCCATTGTGAGCATGATTTTCCCATTGTTATGCGTGACTTTGGTCGCCAAATAACCTGTGAGGGTTGGTTGCCTGGGTTATGAGCTAAATGTCAGTTTGAGAGGTCACGTCTCGCGTCAGATGGGAAACTTGCCCTGTGACGTCAGAATTTTGCTGCACAGAAGAGGAGAATTCTTCGAAACAAGGCCTTGGCGTGTGGGTTGGTGTTTGATGTGTGTGTGTGTGCGCAAGTTTGTAACCTTTGGGATGCGCTGATGTGACCAACTTGGGCATTGGTTTTGTGCTACTGCATCGGTGCAGACTTTGTTAGCGGAAGTGGCATGAAGTGGAAGTGCCATCGTTGGGGGGGTGGGGGGGCAGAAGCCGCTTGTGTGGGTACCACCACATTGCACACTACTCTAAAAGAATAGGCGCAGACCACAGAGGGTGCCAGGGCCTTCCCCTTGTGTGGTTCATCACATTTACTCAACTGTCAAGATGGTACATGCGCATACACTCACAAAATACAAATAAAAACAAAAACGGGCATTATGCATGAGTTAACAAATACGCCTAAAAACCCACTTGTATGCACAGAATAACACGCTTCTACAACAGTGGCATAATATCCAGCGCTTCAAACTCCCTTGAGTTGTGCAACCAAAGCTAGGAAGGTCTCTATGGCAACCACTCTTGGCAACACAGCAAGGTTACCTGTGAAAACAAAACCTCTGGGCGCCTTTTACTAACAAACATGCACACACACCTGCTCGCCATACAGCTCAAAGGTTATATCAGGTTATGGCACAGTTCATTTAAACATTGGCTCTAATTCGGATTAAGCAGTTACATGAATGTTAAACAGCTACTGAACTACTAATTCATCTTAATCTTCAACTACACTTAGAAAACTTTTAAACATTATTCAAATAAATAAAGCACTGCACTTTATATTATACCCATTTAATAAACTGCACTTTATTTACTAATAAACTACATTCAAAAAAAAAAATTGCAATCCATAATATTTCATCTACAGTGTGTGACCTTAAAGGTGCACTCAGTAATTCCTCAAATATCTCCTCCGTTCTGTGGGTGGGCTGAAAATAAATCTAGTATTTGTACACAATCCTGGCTCTGAAAATAGGACAAAAACAAAGTGGATGGAGTGATTCACACAACACTACACCAGCCAATCAGCAACAGGGGGTGGTTCTTGCACGTGCACAGGATGGGGGGTGGGGGCAGATGGCAAATCTGGCTGATGCAAACTTTCTAAACTTCGAGGACAAATGGCTTAGAAAGACCAAGTGAAAACAAAATATATTACGCTAATATAAATCTCGCCCCTGTACAGAAGTACTTAACCCTTTTTAAAAGTGTACTCTATAATACTCAAGCTATATCTAAAAATACATTTGGACATATTTTTATACGTAGCCAAAAACATTAATACATACAATGCGAATATAAATATCACCAGTGTACAGGAGTATAAACGCATATATATTAGGGCAGTCAGAATTAAGGCATTAACGCGTTTTCTTAAATCGCGATTAACGCATTTACTGTTAATAATGCATAATCCACCATAAACAAATGTGTCCGCTCGGCGTCATTACACTGACGCACACTTCACGACACAAACAACAGTGCTTCACTGTCAGTGATAAAATGATGGAGAAGGACCTCAACACTATTTGATGTACAAAACAAGCCCTGATGGAAATGTTTCTGCCTATGTAAGGCACATTTTACTGACCACAAAAGCACATCAAGTCTTAACTATCACCAAAATGCAGAATGAGACATTTTGTCTGCAAGCGCTTTTCATGTGGAGTTCAAAGCGCTGCGTGACGCTGGTGTTGACGTCCTGATGCGAATCATGAACACGGCTTCACGACTGCTGTAGCAAAGTGGATAGCCACAGTCTACCGGCTGATTAATATTGTGGTGTACAAGTTTAAGAGATTTAAAGGTGCACTCAGTAATTTTTTCCTCATTAAAAAAGTTTAACTCCTAAAAACATGAATTGTATTTTGCAATATATGTATGAAATCATGAGGACTTACATTAAAATGAAGACTCCAGTCATATCAGTAAGTTTATAAAAGTGGTTTTACTCTACATGGAGAGGGTCCGCACATGGGGGCGGCCATGTTAGAATCACATGACCAGCAGAATATTACTCGCTTAATCTCAGTAATAGTCCTGTTATTTGACACTTTCACTTACTGATTAAAGTATTCATGGCTGACTGTGAACACTACATTTCTACAATGGCATCTGAAACTGAAAATGATTGATTTTAAATTATGCTACATCCAAGCCGCTAGGTGTCAGTGTAATCCAAGATGATACAAAGACAAAAGTTACTGAGTGCACCTTTAATGCCCATTGCAATTAATATGTAACCTATGTGGGGACTAGTTCTTTCAATTAATCAATTTAGAATTGGGACAATTTTTGTGTTACTTGAATTGGTGCTATTTTAGCGCATTTCTATCTTTATACAGTGGTCTTTTTGGGAAATTATATATATATATATATATATATATATATATATAATTTCCCAAAAAGACCACGTTAGCTCTAACACACACACACACCTTATCTACTTATTCATGCGATTATCTAATCAGCTAATCATGAGGCAGCAGTGTAATGTTATAACGCGTGTTTTATACATTGCTACGCAGAAAAACATTTCTGAACATACAACACGTCGAACACTGAGGAGGATGGACTACAGCAACAAAAGACCCCTCAGGGTACCACTACTTTTAGAACAGGAATCGGAGGCTGCAGTGGGCACAGGCTCACCAAAACTGAACAGTAGATGATTGGAAAAACATTGCCTGGTCTGACAAATCTGGATTTCTGCTGAGGTACACAAATGGTAGACCCACTGCAGCCTCAGTTTTCTGTCCTTGGCTGACAGAACTGGAACACGACATGTTCTTCTGCTTTTGTAGCCCATCCAACTCAAGGTTCAATGTGTTGTGCATTCTGAGATGCTATTCTGCTCACTACAATTATACAGAGTGGTTATCTGAGTTACCATAGCCTTTCTGTCAACTCAAACCAGTCTGACCATTCTCCATTGACCTCTCTCATCAACAAGGCGTTTTCGTCCACAGAACTGCCACTTGCTGGATGTCAATTAGTAAATTATAGAGTCTGCTGTGCGTGAAAATCCCAGGAGATCAGCAGTTACAGAAATACTCAAACAAGCCCGTCTGGCACCAACAATCATGTCACGGTTGAAATCACTGAGATCATATTTTTCCCCATTCTGATGGTTGATGTGAACATTATCTGAAGCTCATGACCCGTATCTTCACGATTGTATACATTACAATGCTGCCACTCTATTGGCTGATTAGATAGTCGCATGAATAGTAGGTGTACAGGTGTTCCTAATAAAGTGGCCGGTGAGTGCGCGTACACACACACAAAACTAATAATATTATGTTAATTTAATAATATTAATATATGGTAAATATATATATTATCTTTATTTGCATGTCTTTCTCAGCAAATATTGATATATGCAATCAATTTGATTAATTAATCGCATGTCATGTAATTCATTTGATTAAAACTAATAACATTTTTAAAGTGTATCATTATATAAGATAATATACATGTCAGTGTACTAAAACAGATGTAAATTATGATATATTGGCAACACTTCGCAATAAGGTTGCATTTGTTAATATTAGTAACGACATGAACTTAAAATGAACAAAAAGTTTACAGCACTTATTAACCTTAGTGTTAATTTTACCATATGTTTGCCAAATGCATTGTTTTTAAATTATAAGTTGTATATGTTAAGATTATGAACAATTGTATTTTCATATAACAACATTAACAACTATTAATACATGCTGTAATAATATATTGTTCATTGTGAGTTCATGATACCAAATGCATTTACTAAAGTTTTTCCCTTACATTGAATCTACTTTAAACTTATTGTGCTAATATAAATGTCCACACTACTCAGTAGTAGGTTACAATTTTGTAACAAATTTGTGAAACATTTTTCAACATAAATTATCTATGTGCTAAAAACAAACTGATAATGTGGATAGCCTGGTAGGTTTTCTCTTGTGTGTCCTTTGTCTTTTGCGTTTTGTTTATTGTATTAAAAGCTAAAGCAATCAAACAGACAGCATGCGTCTGTCGCGCGTCTAATGATTCAGCAGCATCTGTTTATGTGGCAAGCAATAACAGCCACAGGCGCGTTCACACACTCGCCAAGGCGTGCAGCCTAGCGCACGTGCACGCACAAAAAGCTACGCTAAAATGACAGGGTAGAAACGCTCCAGCCTGTAAGTAAAATGCGGCTCTATGACATTCTACCGTGGTAAACTGCGGAATGGCGTGTGAACTTCTCAGACATCACCAAAACAAGCCCAGCCCCTCCCTTGACTAAACCCTCCACATTCCTGGCCTGCGAGAAGGTGCGTGTGTACGCTTCCAAAAAGCATTATTAAACACAACATGTAGTGGGTGTAACGATGTTTACATAAAGGAGAGCTAATGGATTAGACACGGCTAGTTAGTGTGTTCTAGTGAAAGTGAATGGTGATTTTGATACATGTTCGAACTTAAGGAATTGTTCTCTCTGGTCAAGAAGACCAACAGGACATCCTGCTCCACATATATGCAGTTCTGGATTCTCAATGTTGTGGATATGGGACGCTGCCCCTTTAAGGCAGTGTTTTGGTCTGTGGGATCTCGTAAAGCTTCATGCAGTCTGGCTCTCTGTTGCTCAGCAGACATTCAAATGTGCTGCTTTAAATAAGTATTACCATGCAAATGTGTCTGAGAGAATAATAGAGAGCGAGAGAGAGAGAGAGAAAGAGAGATACAGAATCAGAGGACATACACTTCTTAAAGTGCCGTTACACACACGTAAACATGTAAATTCATTGATTTTGCATGCAGTATAAAGTGAATATCACAATGATTTTAATGTTTTTTATTCACCCATTAAGCATCCTCATCATTGAACTAGATTTGCAATCAGTCCTTCCGCAATTCGCAACTTTTGAGAGCGTTAAGAAATGCTTTGTAGTGTCTCCGATTTAACCTCCAACATTACACAACAGTTTAGTTTAATTAATAGACAGACAGTTTGTGCTAAAACTTTTGGACTAGTTACACTCCATTGAAAACGTGGCTAAAACGTAGCTAAATTGACTAATGTTTTTAGTGTGCACTATATAGGTCTTCGTAACATGTTACAGAGTTTTCTTACCTGTAGCCATGGCAGGAAAAGTCAAACCACAGGACATGAAAAAAAAAAAAAAAGACATGAATTTAGCAACAAGTTCTTAGCCAAATATTCAGACATCACAATCCGTAACGAGCATGAAATGAGGATTACTTTTATACATTACTATGATTACACATCATATCTGAAAATAAACTTTGAATAACAATATACACAGCATGGCCAAATAAAAGTTGCCATTTGGATTTAAATAAGCAGATACTTAAGAGCCTATGATTGGATCATTATTGCAGTGATTAATATGTTTCAGCAGGCAACAATTATTTTAACCCTAACTGATGCAGTGTGTAGCTTCTCATTTCTTAAACAACCATGTCGTTAGATGTATCCCGTGGTTGTGGAAAAGATGTTACTGTGTTCCAGAAGGGGCAAATTATTGGCCTGCATCAAGCAAAGAAAACAACTAAGGAGTTTGCTGAAATCACTGGGATTGAGTTAAGAACTGTCCAACGTATTATTAAAAACTGGAAGGATGGTGGTGAACCAAGAGCTTTGAGGAAGAAACGTGGTCGAAAAAAAAAACCCCTTGAATGATCGCGCCTGAAGTCACATCGTAAGACATCGACAGTTGAACTCACAGCTATGTTTAATAGTGAAATTAAGAGTATTTCCACACACACACAATGCCACGAGAACTTACAGGATTGGGACTAAACAGCTGTGTGGCCACAAGAAAGCCACTTGTTAGTGAGGCTTATCGGAAAACCGACTTCAGTTTGCTAGGGAGCATAAAGATTGGACTGTGGAGCAATGGAAAAAGGTCATGTGGTCTGATGAGTCCAGGTTGACCCTATTCCAAAGTGATGGGCGCATCAGGTAAGAACTATGAGTCATACATAGTGCTCACTGTACAAACCTCTGGAGGCAATATTATGATCTGGGGTTGCTTCTATTGGTCAGGTCTAGGCTAATCAATGTTACGCATCAATAAAATGAGGTCCGCTGGTTGTCCCATCAATGGATGTTTTATTCCTTGACAGAATATTCCAGAATGACGATGCCAAGAGTCATCTGGCTCAAGTGGTTCAGGGAGCATGAGGAATCATTTTCACTCATGAATTGGCCACCATAGAGTCCTGACCTTAACTCCATTGAACTCCATTAACTCCATTTTTGGGATGTTCTTGAGAAGAATTTACGGAGTGGTTCATCTCTCCCGTCATCGATACAAGATCTCGGCCCAAACTTAATGCAACACTGGATAAAAAAGCTAAAGACGGTCCAACAAAATATTAGAGTATGCAACTTTTTTTTTGGCCTGGCAGTGTATGAAAGTCCAAATCCAAGCTATTCCAATTGTACATCTGTACAAGAAAAATGTAGGGTGGAACTTGATTTTACAATCAGGAATTGATTGAACCATGAAAAGTGGCTGTTCTATACAAGAATGGATTCAGACTTGAATGAGAGTTTGCTTAAACGATGCATTGCCAAGGCCAAGGTTACATCAGTGGAAAAGGAAAGTTATATTTAGAAAGCACTATCTAATAATTTGGCTTGAAACATTACGAAGATATTTATTTTCCCATTCGAATAACACACTGATGATTCAGTGCATGTTAATCAAACCATAGAGAGTGAATAAAAACAAAAGTAGGGATTACATTAGGGATGTCCCGATACCATTGTTTGAGAACGAGTACGATACTTCCTTTTTGCCACTTATTCTTTTTTTCTGAATTTCATATCAACAATTTGAACGTTATCAAAATGGCATCTACGTAGATGAACATATTAAACATATAAAAATACAACAATCATTTTTCAACATAATATTGTATTATTTAATCAAATTAATTATTTTATTCAGAACACCACAGCATAATTCAAAATACAACATTGGAGTCATTTTTTAAGACGCCGCATAACTGAGCATCACAGATGTGAGATTTTGCTTAAATATAATACAAATACTATTGATTTATTATTAGTAGTAGAATCAGACGTAGTAGTACTGCAGTGAATATTACATAACATTACAGTAGTAATATACAGTATTTCTGTCTTGTTTTTTCCATTTAAATGAACCTTTTATTTTGGTGGAAGCTTTTATTTTGAAGCCCTTTCCATTTCTGTGTTTTAGATGGTAGCTTCTAACCTCTGGAAAAGCAGGTCGCTAAGCAGCAAAAGGCTGCTATTTAATTAAATAAATATATTGTCTGTATGTGCCTCAAGCTACAAAGTGAGTTAGCATTCTGCTAATTCGTCAGCACAACACCGACTCCACAGATTCACATTTAGTGTAGCACATACAAACTATATATTTATCATATCATTCAATCGCAGCCTTTGCGGTTTAATAATGACAATAGGATATAACGTGATTTTAATTTGTGCACTTAATGATATTCATACGTCGTCAGATGGTATTGGTTTTTGGTATCGCAGCATTTTTACAAGCACAAGTACATGAGCACAGTATCAGACCCGATTCTGACACCTAAAGATATCGGGACATCCGCAATAATTAAAAACTGTGAATAACAATACAGGATTAATTTAATGTTAATCTGTAATTTACTGAATTTTTTTTTACAGTAAATTTGAATTTAAGTCATTCAATTATCATCATAATACGTGGTTTTCGTTATCGTTGACGAAGAAAACACCCTCCGTTAATGTTAACGGAAAACACACATTTTGACGATTTTAATTTAAACATACTGTTGACGAAAATATGCGGAGAAAGTTTCTAGAAGAAAACATGTAGAACAAATTGATTAAAATGATCGAATCATAGTACGCTGGGGGTTGCCTCGCTTTGCAAACTTAAACTGCTTTTTTGCGCACTCAAACGCAACTTAAATATACGAGATTCAGCTATTTTTATTGCGTTTTCCGCATTTCTGAGCTGACAGCAATCTGAGAGAATAAAACAACAACAAAAAAGCTAAAACAAACATTCGCACATCTGGCAACTACCGATTACACTGCTATAGTCTGACAAAGAGAGAGAAGGAGAGAGAGAGAGAGAGAGAGCGATAGAAATTAAAACACGCCAGCTATGCAGAGGGAATATTATCTTAATCTGAAAATATTTAGTTCCAGTAGATGTTGCCTTTAGATTTTCCCTCACACAGGGCTCTGGGAAGCCCTGTACGCACCATCATTCCCATTACCGCAGCCAATGGGTTGCGCGGACTCACACAAATGTATTTGTATGCCTATTTTACACCCTCCCTCTGTCCCCAAGCTCTTAATCAGAGTACAAGGAAGGCAGAAAGAGCTAGATCCTCTCCACCATTACACTTAAAGAAACAACCTAAACTCTGCTACCCACCCTAGCCTGGTTGATTGCTATCTACCAGCGCCATCATGTCTGCGGCGTGCTTGTTTTGCTTTGCACTATGCGTACAGAGGTGGGTGCTCCGAAAACAGGTCACTTTGGTTAGCAGACTTTGTTTTGTGAACACTGAAATGTGCCTCTATATTATTTGTATCGTACTTTTGACTGCAACCATTCGCAGAAATGTTGGTGTACAATTTAAGTCAAATACAACAAGTCCTTAAAGAGTGAACAAGGCCTGTTGAAAGCCATAGGGCAGGGCTTACTGCTTTATTTCTGGCCAAGAGAATGTGACACATATTTCTCTGAGTGGCTGTCTGCTTTCGCTTAGGCACTGATAATTGGAGCTTCCAAAAATAAAATGTGTGGCCATATATTTCGACTGCTGTTTATATCTGTCCAACAGCTGGTCATTTATTGTTTCCCAAGCTGCCTCAGCTGTTTCCGGAACTGTAGAGGGTGAATAAAGAGAAAAGTATTGTGATAATTAAAAGCTGCAAATAACATTAAAGGAAACATTTCATGTTAATCTGGTCAACAAAATGAACATTAAATAAATAATGAAAATTACTGACAAAATTGTTAGTTGAAAATGGGTTCTTGTTACTTTGTTTTCTCGTTGATGAAACCAAACGCAAGCCAGTTGAGCGTTTGTTTTGTATTGTAAACTCGTGCTAGATGAACGACTGTTATTGTTTCGCCGTGTTTTGTTAGTTTATTCAGCGTCTCGTGCAGGAGCGCTGGGAGTATTTTTAGATGCCGTGTCAAGTGTTAAGAACTTCTTGAACCTTTAAAACGTGTCTCGAGACACCTGCTTTCTGTTAAACTGTATTAGTTGCGCAAAGTCTAGCAACAAATATGCGATTGTCCGAAGTCATCGTCAGTGCTTGGCACACATCCAAAATACGAATGCGTAGTTTAAGCATTCGAATTAGCATTTATTTTCTTTCTTAAATTCAGCGAATATTCTAAGTTTTAGTTGACAGCCCCACAACAAGATATTAACAATTATTTTAGAAGGAATTATGTAGAACAAAATGCTTCAAATAATTAATCATAAAATATCGGCTTCATAAGCAGAAACTATATGTAGAGCTACACAATGCAATATTCTCGACAGACTGAAACCCAGAACATTTGAATTAAATAGTCTCCAATGCGTAAAACATTACAAATACAGTAACCTTTTATGTTGAATGTTTATACGTTTAAAAAAAATTGGGGCGGCTGTGGCTCAGGTGGTACAGCGGGTCAGCCACTAATCACAGGGTTGGAGGTTCGATTCCTGGCCAACACGACTCCATGTGCCGAAGTGTCATTGGGCAAGACACTGAGCCCCAAGTTGCTCCCAATGGCAGGCTAGCGCCTTGCATGGCAGCTCTCCCGTCATTGGTGTGTGAGTGCGTGTGAGAATGGGTGAATGAGTCACAGTGTAAACCGCTAAGGTTAAAAAAGCGCTATATAAGTGCAGACCATTGGCACATGCTTTTGTAACTATGCACAGTATCATTAACTTTTCATTTCATTGATAAATTATGCCATTTATGTCAGAGTGATTAATTAATTTGAAATGATGAAATGTTAATGACATTTTTCGACAAATGAAAAAAACTTAAAATACAAAAACGTCAAAAATGACAGTGGAATCACGAAAGAACGAAAACGATTGTTATAAGTTGCGGTTCGATAGGCACTCGAAACAGGGCAAACTCTCTCAAGTTTTTCTCTTTTAGGTTTACCGTGACTCCTTGCCTTTCTTTTCTCCATGCATGGCTCAGGGTATCCTGTTTACATACCTCAGGCCTGCACATGAAAGCGTGCGGCTGCTACGGCCCCCGACAAGACATGTTGGAAAACTGCTCGCACAGGCCTGCCATGCCCTCAGACCAAACACAGCAAAACAATGGCGTGGTTGTGTAATCGCAACACAATCGCTCTGAGTGCTTTTTTGCCCCTCACTGAATCGAGGTGCCACTGGGGGTTGAAAAGGGGGTGAACGGGGCAGCGCATACACCTGCTTTGGAGAGTGATGACAAAATGACGGGACTGCCTTTGCCGATCCAAAGAGGGCGCAAAAGAAGGGTTATGGATTTAAAAAATCCCAATGATTTTCACAACATATAAACATTCAAGATGAACTTACCGTGACTTCTGAGACTGTAAGGGGTGATATATACACTTCTAATTAGCCATTAGTAAGCATTAACTTTCAAGTTTAATAGCTAAAAAAAGAACTACACTACCCATAATCCTGAACGGAGATCCACCAATCAGAGAAGTCACGGTCAGCTACCATATACTTACTATCGTTTTTGATTGAGTACTTCAATATTTTGACTTCAAGGACACAATCTTGTAACTTTTTTTTTCTTTTTTTAAATACTTTGGATTCAAATCAAAATGTGTAATGTGCTTTCTCTCGGCTGATTACTTTCTATGGAGAAAATGAATGGGAAAAATCTGGTCTGTTGCAGATTAACTGCATTGCTGGGGTTAAGGCGCACACAGACACATGTCTGCTGCATGGCACTGATGTAATCTTGGTTTGAGTGTTTCAATTTCAAATCAGGTCAAGTTGAGTTTTTTGGAGGAAGACCCAGCAAGCACACTGTTTTATGCACGACCGTAAACAAAAAGCACAAATTGTCTTGCTGTCTAGTTGTAAGTTGCACGCATACACACACCACAGCATGTAAACAGGACCGTGGTATGCAAAGATGCCTGGTTTTGTGTTTGAAGTTAACCAGTTGGGTTGAGGTTTCAAGGTGAGGTTTGGGAGAAGGGTTCTGGTTTAGGGTTGTTGGTTAATCTCTTGGTTTCTTGTTCCTCGTAAACTCTTCAAGCAGTGTTATTATCATTAATGAAAACTAAAACAGAAACTAAATGAAAATGTAATTGGAAACCAAATTAAAATATATTTTAAGAACTTTAAAATAAAATACAAAATAATAATAATGTATACACCGTTTATTATAAAATAAATTAATATATATTAACATATTTAAATGATATTATATGTTAAATTATATCACTTTGGCAGCATTAAAATACAAAAAAATTAAAACTAAATCTACTGAAATAATCAGAAAGAAGAAAACTAAATATAAAACTAAACTTAAGCTAATAGTCATAGAATGAAAACTAATGAAAACGGACAAACTGAAAATAAGATTAGACATTTGTAATTTTAAATACATTTTTACATCAAGTTATTTCAAATTATTTTTAAAAGGTGACAGTTCACCTAAAAATGAGAATTATCTCATAATTTAGTCACCCTCATGCCATCCCAGAAGTGTAGGACTTTCTTTCTTCAGCTGAACACAAATTATAACTTTTAGAAGAATATCTCGATACAATGCAAGTGAATGGTGGCCAGAACTTTGAAGGTCCAACAGGTACTTTAAGGCAGCATAGAAGTTATCCATATGACTCCAGTGGTTTAATCCATGTCTTCAGAAACGATATGATAGGTGTGAGTGGGAAACAGATTAAATAAGCCCTTTTTTTTAACTGTATACATTCTCCTTCCTGCCCAGTAGGTGGCGATGTGCATAAAGAATGCGAATCACTAAAAACAAAAAAAATTATAATGTGAAAGTGGAGATTTATAGTTACACTTACCATATCGATTCTGAACATTTGGTTTTAACCACTGGAGTCATGTGGATTACGTTTTTTGAGGCCTTTAGGTGCTTTTTGGACCTTCAAACGTTCTTCATTCACTTGCATTGTATGGACCTACAGAGCTGAAATATTTTTCTAAAAATCTTTGTGTGTGTTCAGCATAAGTAAGTCAGTCATGCATATCTGGGCTAGCATGAGGGTGAGTAAATGATGAGAGAATTTTCATTTTTAGGAGAACTTATCCCTTTAAGAATGATAGCAGCAAACAAGCCATTCAATCCTCCTATCTGTACTTCTTTTTCTATAATAAGAATTCTCCGCACCAGGCACAGAGAGTTCAACCCAGTTAGCGTTGATTGAGTTGAGATAGCGTTGTAAAAGTGAGCAAACTTGCTGCAGTGTCTTCAACACAAAGAATGCTACAGGCAACCTTCTCTTCCGCAGCCGTGCCCTCGTTTTTATGATGGAGACGAATTCTTGAGTGGCAGTTGCTGTCATGGCCTTGTCACCAAGATATTA
Organism: Xyrauchen texanus; assembly: GCF_025860055.1. Taxonomy (NCBI): domain Eukaryota; kingdom Metazoa; phylum Chordata; class Actinopteri; order Cypriniformes; family Catostomidae; genus Xyrauchen; species Xyrauchen texanus. The sequence continues at coordinate 17,775,710 of NC_068325.1, read as the reverse complement.
GTGAGATCAACACGTAGTCAGAACAGCAGGTAATTTATGAGGCCTGCAACTACAAATTTGGTTTGTCAAATACTTAACCGTGAGAAAGAAGCAACAAACACAAATATTGAAGATTTTAATGAAAATGTATTTGTCGTGGGAATGAACAAACTGTTGGATTGGTTTGGGCTCAGATGTTTTTTTTATATGGTCCTATGTTTCTACTATGGTACGTGGTATTATCACAAAATGAGGTTTTCGAACAGAACTGGATGGTGTGGAGAAGCGAAACATAACACAAGATATTGTAACTTTTGTAAGTTCCAGTAAAGTTGGAAATGAAAAAAAGCATCGTAAAAACACCCTTCTCTTGTTTATATATGACCTACTTGACTGTTTTGTTGTTACATCAAAAAACAGGAAATGATAAGATTAGTAAATCTATCCTGGACAAGCTCTGAGATTCGTGATTCAGTGAATTGGTGAGTAAGTGATTCGGTGGGTTGGTGAGTCAGTGGTTCGGCGGGTCGGTGAGTCAGTGATTCGGTGAGTCGGTGATTCGGTGAGTCGGTGATTCCGTGAGTCGGTGATTCCGTGAGTCGGTGATTCCGTGAGTCAGTGATTCCGTTGAGTCGGTGATTCGTTGAGTCGGTGATTCGTTGAGTCGGTGAGTCGGTGATTCGGTGAGTCAGTGATTCGGTGAGTCAGTGAGTCACTGATTCACCATTTGTTCATGAGTCCAAATAACGCTGAACATTTCAGAATAAAAGATTATCTTTGCGTGAATCTCGGGGGACTAAAATTACTACACAAAATAATAATAACAATAAAAAGAAAAAATAATAATAAGCAAATAAATAGCATAAATAACTAAGTAAAATACAATAATTAAAAGAAATGAAAAAGTGCCTAATTAAGACCATTAAGAATTTAGCATTTTGACATTTTCACTCCAAACTCTCAATGTAATGAAAGAAAATGTAATCATCATTTCTGGTCATTGAAATCATGTCTATGAAGCATCCTGTATATATATATGGGTGTGAGAGTGAGAGTGTGTGTGTGTGTGTGTGTGTGTGTGTGTGTGTGTGTGTGTGTGTGTGAGTGAGTGAGTGAGTGAGTGAGTGAGTGAGTGAGTGAGTGAGTGAGTGAGTGAGTGTGTTGTTCTAAGAAAAGGGAAGTTGACAGTGCTGCTGTGAGAGTGAAGACAGAAAGAGGACAACGGTTAGGTAACATCATTGCTGGTCATATATATACAAGCTATCAACACTTACACACTTAATCTCCATCTTGTCTTCAAGCTCACATACAAACACTCATGTGCACAAACTCACACATGTATGTTTACTTGGCAGTCTAAATGGGGACATGCCATAGACTTCTACTGTTTATATAAATGTTTCAAATGAAAAGTTTAGAGATTTCAATATTGACTCAAATATTCCTTGTCAAATTCTTCCAAGACCAATTTTTTTAATAGCTCTATAAATATATAATGCATTTTTATTTCCCCTAAGGAGTATTAGTAGAAACGTCTAAGACAAGGTTGATACTTAAATGAGACATAACTGAGAACTAGAACTAATAACGTGAGGCATGACAGAAACCTCTGAGCAATAACATTTTCTTTTGGGTTGTGTCAGATAAGGACAAATCAGTTACCAAACTATAGAATATAACTCCATCCCCTCCACACACACACACACACACACACACACTTTTCCCCACCTACTCGACCTCTTTCATCTAATGAGAAGGAATATCTTCCTCCTTGCTTTGAAAATGTCCACATTCATTCTTCTTCCACAGGCCTCGTAGATAAACACACACATACAAACAGCAGCTCTATGCTGACAGACATGGCTGGCTTAACCCGTCCTTCCTCCCGCCCTTTGGGGGGGAACAATCCAAGCTCACCGTAGACACACACACACACACACACACACACACACACACACACCCCCAACCAGACCTTGAGCAGCCCCCTCTCACTGACAGATAGGCAGCAGCGCTCTCACGCAAGTCCTGCCTCCCCTGAGACACCTCACTGCCAACAGAAAACACACACACACACACACACACACACACACACACACACACACACACACACACACACACACACACACACACACACACACACACACACAGCAAAGTTCCTGTGTGTGCGCGCTCGCAAACGGAGTGCTTCAAAATTTCCTGCCTCCATACAAAACTTACACAAGTCACAGGCACAGACATGCACACATAAATGCATGCCGAAAACACGTATTTTAGCCACAAAAATTAAAACTGCAGTAAAAAAAAATAAATAAAATATATATATATATCTTACATTTTCTCTAGTTTCCAAGTAAACATATCAAAACCCATAAAACGAGATACGTTTACCTGATATCCAAAATTGTACAGGAAGTCTAGTAAAATGAAAGTTGATCATGTTTATTTTTCTTACACCATTGGGATTCACACATATGATCACTGTTTAGTCACATCTATTAAGTTCTAAAAAAAAAAAAAATAATAATTATTATAAAAAATATCTAAGTGGTGCAACCATCCGAAGATGGTAACAAAAATAAAATAAATACATTTAGTCAATGTCTAAGTGGTGCAACCATCTGGAGACAGTAACAATTTTTACCAGCCTCCATCTGGAGATGGTATCAAATATTTTTTTACTTTTAAAAAAATACATTTCCCTTTGAATTTCTTAAATTAGCTGCAAAATTTTTTATACAAATGATTATTTACCCACCAAAGTAAGGTAGCCATTTTCTTGTCATGTGACCACAATACCACAAAACAGAGGGGAGACATTTAGACCCTCATACGGTTTTAAATCTGATATTTTTTTTATTTTATAAAAAGATACATTTTTATGACCCTCATAAAACGTATGTTATAATATGACTCAAACTCATGATATTTGAAAAAATAAATAAATAAACAAACTATTACCTTGAAAAATATGTTTAAAACTTTTTTAAATGAATGATCAAGTTTACACACATGCATTCAATATGCAAGGAAAGTATTTTAATATATTTTACTTGATGGTTACACCACTTGACATCAAGATATTAAATCATTTTTGCTAGAAAATGTTTTTCAAAAATTATTAAACCATTAGATTTCTTCGAAATTGATGTTTTAAACTAGATTTTAAATGGATGTCCATGCTTAAAAAAAGAGAAAAAAAAAACAATAACCTAAATAACTCGAACTACAAACCGGAAAAACCCATGCACACACACAACTGTCGCCCTTTGTTAATGCGCCTCTGTAAACAGGAAATACAGCCCATCACTTCCTGTACACTCTGCAGCATGGATGAAAATGCGAAACTCCAACACGATGCTTATCGGACAGCAAAGCAAAGAGAGAGAGAGAGTGTTACAGACAGGTGACAAAGGGTGAGGAAGGAAGAGAAGAAAGCTTGGGGAAGAAGGAGGGGGCGTTCATTGACCTCTCGGGTCTGCTCAGACGGGAAATGGTGTCACGTTCCAAAGAAAACCGGCTCTCTTTATCTGTCTTGCCTCACAATGCTTATATTGTTCTTGGGCTCGCCTTGTTTCCCCCTTTCTTCCTTCTCGTTAACACCCCTCACACTGGGAATCTATGGTTTTATGTTTTGGTTTTAGTGTTATCCAACCCTGTTGTCTTCCATCACTTTTTCGCCAGTGGCACAGAGGAACGAGTAGGTATCGGCCACGGCTCTTAAGAGGATTTCTTGCAATTCTATTTGCTGACGTTAGAAATTATATAATTTACCTTTACTTCAGATTAGGAGTGGTTTTTAATAGTTTTTACAATTTTGTCTCAACTCTCAACATTGCACATATCTGCTCACAGGCCCATTTTGTTCGTTTGGACTGATTACGGAAAATATAGCTTTCCACTTTGTAACTGAAAACGAAAATGGATCACTTGAAAGTCCCGATGGTCTTTTTTTGTGTAAAAAGGAAGTAGGGATGGGGCAGTAATGTGAGAACAGAACAGATCTTCTTGACAATGTGCCGGAGTGCTCGTCACCTCAGATAAACAGACGGTAAACTCTCCATGTCAGCTTGTTCATTCAGACGGGATTTGGGTGTTGAAGTTTCTGGTTATTTTCCGCTCCAACGATGTGAAGGAACACTTCCCGATAAACTAATGACAATGGAGGTTGTATACAAATAGATATAGATGAAGGCTAGGTGTAAAAAGAAAAGTCGCCAATGACCGCTATCGATGTCTGGCGTATTGTTTTGTCACATAATTGGTTTTCAGCCTTGTCCACGTGTCCAGAAAAACTAGGCTGCAAGTGGAAAGTCTGCGTGTAATGTGATGATGATAAAATTTGCGTCACATGCGCTGTAGATGAGATGTACCTTTACGTGGAAATTCGAAGTATACTTTGGGCTTAATGGCCAAATAGCGGAGGCACACAGTTTGATGGTCCAACTGCAAGCAGAAGGTGTGGTCATGTAAACACGTTAAACAACTTTCCTTTATCGGTATAAGGTTAACCGCTTAAGAATAATCAGATTGTCATGGGTAGATTTTTACCCATTACCTCGATTTTGTGTTGCAAGTAAACTGGTGTTCTTACCAACTTATCCAATGAACGCAAGTGTTGTGTGCATGCCTCTTCACGGATTGACGTAAAAAGAAGAGAATAACTCGATTTCAAAACTCATGTAAAGCGGTTTTCTTGCTTTGTCTCATCTTTTAAATAAGCTGATTTTTGGGTATAATCAGCATATTGGTGTACATGAAAATAGGCTCAGTGACCAGACACAGCAAACCTCTACCATAAATTATTGATACATGAGCACTAAACGTGTGCAAAACCAATGATAGTTACAGACGTAGCTTAATGATCAACGATCTAAGGTGCCGTTCCTAGAGTAGCTCAAAAGTCGTAGTTGCATTTAGTAACCTACAACCTGCTCTAGATAAAAGGTACCCAATTTCACCAAATTATAAGTCAACAAGTAGGCTATTAATCGCAGAATTGCCCTTTCACTAGCTTGTATATTTCTCTAATGCTCGCTCAATGGAAGCAGGACCTTTCGGAAAGGTAAACCATTGAAAACATTTGCAACTTCTGACTCTGGGTTGAAAGAGCTGTATTTCCCACAACTCAAGACTCATATCCTTATTTCTGAAAGTTATGATAAAACCTCTGAAATTGTGGAACTTATGAAATGTTGGTTATAAACGGTGTTGTCTCGACCATATTTCATGCACAGGCCAAAGTGGAAGAGTATCAGGAAACATCTTTTTCCTCCTTGAAACCCCAAATAATGCTGACACTCCACCTAAAAGACCTTCCCTTCCTTTCAAATGTCTCTCCATCTTCCACCTATGTCTCTTTTTCTGTCTGAGTGCGAGTAAATCTATGGGTGAACTATCCCATTAAGGCATACTAAAAGACTAAAATGTGTCACATGACAAAGCAGCTCTCTCTCTCTTTCTGAAAAAAGGGTACTTCCTGTGTACACTGAGGAAATTAAGCAACACGTTAAACTGGTTTCTCTTGGATAGGATGCCAAGTGATCCAACTGTGCACGTTCCAACACATGTGTAAACACATTAAAGTTCAGGATTAAGAAATGAAAAAGTTGTCGTTGGTTCCTTTTCCTATCTAGTCGCCGCTGCCCCCAGGCTATCACAGCACACTGTAAAAACACCCAAAGTTTCTAAGGAGTCTATCTAGTAGATTCACCACATGACCATTTCGATGTTCGGAAATGAACTTTGTGGCTGGAGCTGATTACCTGATGGTTGAGCACAAATGTATTATGGTTTTCCTATGGTAACTGTAGAAATGTAGTATAGTAACACTAATGGCAGAATGGTATTTTGGTGAAAATGCAGATTCATACTAGAGCAAGGGATCCCCTAAGCAAAGTACACAAAACAATTACTTAAAAGCAAATCTGCTACACAGCTAATGGTAAAAAAAAAACAACAACTGTATATTATATGCATTCTATATGCAATTTGGAACAAAATACAACTATGTTTGTGATCCCTGGGATAGATGCTCCTTTTTTATTCCAATAAACTTTTATTTGTAGTTTATTTATACACTAACCTAGCACCTAACAACTGTACATCTACATATTCATGTGATTATCTAATCGGCCAATCGTGTGGCAGCAGTGCAATACATAAAATCATGCATACGGGTCCGGAACTTCAGTTAATGTTCACATCAATCATCAGAATGGAGAAAAAAACGGCATGATCGTTGGTGCCAGATGGGCTGGTTTGAGTGTCTGTAACTGCTGATCTCCTGGGATTTTCACGCACAGCAGTCTCTAGAATTTACTCAGAATGGTGCCAAAAACAAGAAACATCCAGTGAGCGGCAGTTCTATGGACAGAAACAACTTGTTGATGAGAGAGGTCAATGGAGAATAGCCAGACTAATTTGAGGTGACAGAAAGGCTACGGTAACTCGGATAACCACTCTGAACAACTGTAGTAAGCAGAAGAGCATCTCAGAATGCATGAGGCGGCTGGGCTACGACAGCAGAAGACCACATTGGGCACTTTATTAGAACCATAGTGTTGCTAATAAAGTGCTAAGTTAGTGTAGTTTATTTGGCTATCATCATAGGATTATTGTATTGCATATTGCATTTTCCAACAACTTATCACATATCATATTTTTCCTCCATATTGTGCAGCCCTACTACTGAATTATGGTACTTGCATGGTATTTTTTGGTACATATCCAAAAGAAACATGGTAGTACCAAGATGTTTCTTGAACTTCGGGCTCTTTTAGGATTATTCCTGTGGCTTTCTACAAAGTAATGTCTGGTTAAAAATATTTTCTCATATTCTATTTTTTCATTTGTTTACTATGTTCAACAGTCTATGTACATGCATCACAGGAGATTTCATGTCATTTTTTCTGAAAGTTATGAAAATTCCCACCACAGTTTCATTACACATCTCAAATTCTGTTTTGTGTTTAACTGTGGAACTTTTTCATTAAAATGGCTGCCTCCTTTGTCTTCCTAAGGCTAATTTCATAGCTTACATTTACAGTATCCTAAATACACACAATACTTTCACACTTTTTGCATAATTTGGCTTTATTGGAAATGACGCCCAGTAAAATGACTGCTCACAACTTATTTGATATTTAATATTAATTTCTTTGTGTCTCATTTTTCATGTGAAGCATGCTCTTCACTAGCCGTGTTTCCACTATCGGGCCAAACAAAAGAGTGCTATTGTGTGTCAGGGCCTTTTACTTTCCCACGGTCACTTCCAGGGTTCATTGTGCCGGCTCTGGGCTTTCTCTAGGCCAGCGTTCAATGATATTTGGCCTGCCAATTACCTTTGGGCCAAACAAGGCCAACTGGGAGGTGGGGTCAACGTCAAAAGTGGAGTTTCGCCAAACTTGCCAATAAAAAAAAAAATCAAATAGTGGCAAAATTGTTTGGTGTGGTGAAAATTATGCCTGTGGGACAATTGAAAGTTTTAAAAGAATTATATAAATCATTTTCACACAATGAATACTGAAATGGTTTAGCCTATGTTTATTTCACTCATTGTTTAGATTATCATAGTTTAATATTGATAGTTTGGGTCTGGAATAAGGCTAAAACAGTCAAATCTACTGTACATTTGAAGTGTACAAAATAAAAAAAGTGACAAAAAGTTTCCAGTTCAGTTTTAATGAGACCAAATAATCTGTTTGTTTTGATAAAAATCAACCCCTGGTATATCAAATGTCCCGAAGTTGAAACAACACCATATTATTTCTATTCCAACGACTTCAGTTGTAGTTACAGTTTCTAAATTGTACTAATTTTCATAATTCCCACAGTTTCTTTTAATTAAAACCACAGTAGCACTTATCTAACTATGGTAATGAGGTGCTATCTTGTTTTACATGTGGTTACTTTTATCCAACTACAAATGCCACAGTTAAACTAAGGTTACCGTGTAAGAAATGTGGTCAATTGTCAAAGCTAAGAGTTAAATCAAATATATTATTAAAAACTACCAACCCTCAGTTTTGTATCTGTGTTAGCAATGACTGATAGCATAGAGATGACTAATGATTTTTTTCTCCTTTTCAAGAGTCCAACCAATTCCCCCCAACCTTGGCTCCGATCAACTGGTTTCAACCCAAATCTGGTCTACGGCTGTGTTTTAGCGGGAAAACCCATGAAAATCACAGCGTGAGGCAAGGAGTAGCCGCAAGCTATCTAAACACTTATTCGCTAACATCTGGTGACTGATCTGCGCTGACTCTCGTGCCTAGTGATTCATACATGGCTCATACACACTGCGAAGACAACAAACAGTTTGGTGTAGAGCACAACATACCACACGTGTGAAATTACGGACTGCATCTGCATGATACAATCTGTATGAAAAGAGTTACAACCTGGAATTATGAGATTACTCATATGGCTTGCACTTGAATCACTTCTCAAAGACATCACGGAAGATATTTTCTTTCATTCAAACCCTCCATTTGTCTTCTCTTGCTCACCGTGACACACATATGAGGTGACAGGTGAATGGCGTAAACTTTCTATTTATTTTCAAACTACCAAGGCATTATGGCATTAGTTCTCTTACGAGAGGTTCTCTCGTATTGCGTAAGCTAGCTTACGCTATGGGAAAGATTCATCTTTTCTGAGATATTGAAGCCAAAAAATTATCCTTAATTTTTGTATCCATTGTCAACGCAGCGTCGCCGTTCGAGGGGCATCTAGCAAGCGTGGACAGTGCTCGAAGAAGCCGGCCGTCTTCGCCACCTTCAGCCATCCTGCGAGCTACGCCATCCGGCGACGTATCCTTTTTTAGAGCAAGCTAAGTTCCTCAGTGAACTTCACAAAAGAGTATCGAGCGTCTTTTTAAAGATGCCTCGTTCCACTTGCGCCTCATGTCGCGCCCTTCTCAGCACCGGAGACCGCCACATCATCTGCGCTTTCTGCCTGGGACTGGGGCACGCAGAGCTCGCCCTCGCTGAGGGCGGATGCGATTTCTGTGAGGAGCTACCGATGTCGACCCTGCGGGCTCGACTCGAAGCGCTCAAAGCAGAAGCCGCCGCGCCGCCTTACATTCCGCCGCGCAGAAAGAAGCGCCGCTCCCAAAGGCTGCCGGAAACTGTGGTTGAAGCGACTGCCTCGCCGGAGCCTCTCCCTCGAGCATCGTTTTCACCCTCCCCGCCCCCCCGTGGGCCTCGATTTAAGGTAACGCTGAAACCAGAGCAACTGAAGTCTTCCTAACTTTGTTGAACAAACGACGGCTCAGTCCCGCCGTGGCCGGACCACCGTCAAAGCTTTGCCCCCTGTCAGTCCCCTTCTCTCAGGCTACTACAGTGGTGAATTTAGCAGCCAACAAGCCGGTGACACTGCCCGCTTGTCTGCACTCAAACGCCGTTTTCACGGCGACCCAAATAAATCTTGTAAAGAGCAAACATGTCTTATGTGTAGAAAAAGTGCCCACAACCCAGTGTTCGCCCCTACACACAAGCATAACACATCCCGTGCCCCTATCAGAGCACGCTCTCATAAAGAGTCAATGAAGGCGCCCACAAATGCAAGCGCGCGCCCATTCTCTGCCCGCTCTGTCACACGACCAGCCCTATGTGTAGAAAATGTGCCCACAATCCAGTGTTCACTTCTGCACACAAGCACTGCATGTCTCGTGTCCCCACCTGAGCACGCTCACATAAAGCGGTTACGAACCGCTCGAGCGCTAGAGTCAATAAATGCGCCCACGAATACGTGCGCGCGCCCATTCTCTGCCCGCTCTGTTACACGGCCAGCAAACATTCCTCTGTGTGTAAGTCCCGTGCCCATGACTATGCTTGCGCATCACGTAACAGATGTGACTCTTTCCCCATTCATTCCAATCGGAAGTCACTCACAAAACAGCCTGTTCATGCTGTCTGCGAGCAATCATGCATGAACACACTAAACGCAGCTCACACATTTTGTTCAGCTCTGTGTGCGGCAATCAGAGTGAATTGGCCATTCACCCTCTAGCGTTACGCTTCAAAGCGTGGGAAGCTATTCCAGGGATATCCAAGTGGGTGTTAAGCACAATACAACAGGGCTATTTGCTACAGTTCGATCGGCACCCTCCTCGCTTCAGAGCGCGGCTCGAAACCACTGTGAACACGGAAGCAGCGTGCATGCTTCGTTCAGAAATAGCAAGCCTTCTGTGCAAAAGGACCATAGAAAAAGTGCCACCCTCTCTGAGCGAGTCGGGGCTTCACAGCAGTTATTTTCTTGTTCCCAAGAAAGACTTTCAGATTCAGATAAATCCCCGTCACAGGCCATTCTTGAGATTCGCCTTCGACGGCCAGGTTTATCAATACACCGTCCTTCCGTTCGGCCTGTCCTTAGCACCCCGTACTTTCACGAAGTGCATGGATGTGGCGCTCGCACCCCTGCAGAGTCAGGGTTTGCGAATTCTGAACTATTTGGACGACTGGCTGATTATGGCTCAGTCACATATGGAGCTTCTGTCTCACAGAGCAGTTCTCCTCAGCCATCTGAACAGTTTGGGTCTTGCAGTCAATTGGACCAAGAGCTCACTACAGCCCAGTCAGACAATTTCCTTCCTTGGAATAGAACTAGACTCCGTGGCAATGACGGCTCGCTTATCTACACAGTGCGCACGCCGTGTTCAGCGACTAGCCGCATCTTTTCAGATGAACAGCCTCACGCCTCTGAAGAAATTCCAGAGAGTGCTAGGTTACATGGCCTCAGCCGCAGCAGTACTTCAGCTGGGTTTACTGCACATCGCTCGCTTCAGCATTGGCTAAACACCCAGCGTCTCGCCGGTCTTGGTCCACAGGCCGCCAGCCCATCAAGGTGACTCAGACCTGTATATCAGCTCTGCAGCCCTGGACAGTGGCCGAATGGTATCAGCGGGAGTGACAATGGGAGCTGTATCTCGCCGAAAAGTCATCTCGACAGACGCCGCCCAACATGGGTTGGGGCGCGGTCTGCGAGGGCTCTCCGGTTTTCGGCCTATGGTCAGTTCAGGAAAAGCTCCTTCACATAAATTGTCTGGAAATGATAGCGGTCGAGTACGCGCTTGTGCGCTTTCTCCCGGTCATTCAGGGTCACCACGCCCTGGTCCGCTCGGACAACAGATCTGTGGTATCCTACCTAAACCGTCAGGGTGATGTCAGATCCAGGAACCTCTTCCATCTGATCGAAACGCATACTGAGTTGGTCCCAGTGCCACCTGCGCCGCTGAGGGCGACGCGACGTGCCAGGCCACCTGAACGACGGCCCGACAGACTGTCCAGAGACAATATTCCCCAGGGGAATGGTCCCTGCACGCTCAAACAGTCCAGACGCTATGGCACCTATTCGGCAGAGCAGAGATAGACCTCTTTGCGCCCAAAGAGAACTCTCACTGCCCAATATTTTTCTCGGAAGCTGAGGACGCGCTGGCCCAGACGCCCGCTTTACGCATTCCCTCCCATCTCGCTATTGCCACAGGTAATGCAGAGGATCAGGAAATGCGCCACTCGGTGCTCCTCATAGCCCCGCGTTGGGAGAATCAGACATGGTTCCCGGAGCTTACGCAGCTGTCACTGACAGCGCGTGGCCCATCCCAGTGAGAGCAGATCTCCTCTCTCAAGCTCACGGCACAATCTGGCATCCCCACCCAGAGCTGGCGCTGCATGCATGGGTGATCAACGACTACCCGTCGCTCTGCCAGAAGGAGTAATAAACACCATCATACACGCTAGAGCCCCTTCCACGAGAAGACTATGCGCCAAAATGGTCTGTGTTCTCAAAATGGTGCACCAACAGAGACCTGGACCCGCGGACATGTGGGGTGTCGTCGCTGCTCAGTATTTCTACAAGAGCTGCTGGATAAGGGCAGATCCCCATCCACGCTCAAAGTGTATGTGGCGGCCGTTGCGGCATTCGCTGAACCCCTGCACGGCCAGTCATGGGGTAAAACGAGCTGGTCATCCGCTTCCTCAGGGGAGCTAGAAGGATGAACCCCGCGCTCCCATCGGTTCCTATCTGGGATCTTTCTATAGTTCTCGAAACTATGAAAGCCCCCCCTTTCGAACCACTTCAATCCGTGGATTTGAAATACCTTTCACTCAAAACCGTTTTTCTGACTGCCCTGTCATCAGTCAAACGTGTGGGAGACCTTCATGCACTGTCTGTCAGCGCTGCGTGTCTAGAGTTTGGACCAAGTGACTCCAAGGTCATTTTAAAGCCTACACACGGCTATGTTCCCAAGGCGATCGGTACTCCTTTCAGAGCACAGGTCATTTCCCTATCGGCGCTGCCAGCACCCGATAGCGAACGCGACGGCAATCTCCTTTGCCCGGTCAGAGCACTGAGATTGTATACTGCGCGCTCCGCCGCTTTCAGACGCTCTGAGCAGCTTTTTGTTTCGCTCGAGGGCGCACCAAAGGTCTCGCCGCCTCGAAACAGACACTGTCTAGATGGATAGTGGACGCTATTGCTGCTGCATACGCGTCAAAAGACCTGCCATGCCCGTTGGGCATTAGGGCTCACTCCACTAGAGGCATGGCATCCTCGTGGGCATGGTCCAGCGGGATTTCCATTCACGACATATGTGTGGCAGCGGGATGGACTTCCCCCTCCACCTTTGTCAGATTTTACAATATGGAAGTGCCCGCTCTGCAGGCAAAACTACTAGCGGTTTAATACGCTACAGCTCCCCTGGTGAGCTGCACTGATGGGTCACATTCCACACAGACCGGTAGCGCCGCTCTGTCGTTCCCTTCCCACTATGTGCTTATGTATTACACAATCAATGACCCGCATTATTGCCGGCCAAATATTATTTCCCCACTCATAAGGGCTCCCCCGGGTCCCCCCTTAATTCCCTGGGGCTCATACAGTGGATGCTTGGCGCGCACGGCGTTGACAATGGGTCTATAGGCTGCAGCAGTTGCTGCAGAGCAACCTATGAGCTCGCTAGATAGCCCGCTCAAGGTCTGCAGCTGCCGCACTGCGTTGACAATGGATACAAAAATTAAGGATAATTTTTTGGCTTCAATATCTCAGAAAAGATGAATCTTTCCCGTAGCATAAGCTAGCTTACGCAATACTCGTTCCCTCATCTAGAGAGAACCGAGGTTACATTAGGTAACCGATACGCTTTCTCTCGAACCTTCTCGCGAAAGAGACAAATTTATGCCGGCTCTTTATCATTCTTGGGCCTGTCTCCACTTGAGTAGCCAAGTTTTGTGTTTTGACTATGAGGATCTTAAAAGCTCTGTCTTTGGTGGCAGACAGACTTGCCTGTTGATGCTATCTCCACCACAAGTGTGAGGCGACAGCAAGGCAGTTTTGTTTTCGTGTTTGCCCCTTTGGATTAGCATTGCAGCAGCTTAGTGTCTCTTTTTCTAGTGGGTGTAAAAAAACAGAGCGCTTTAACCACGTGTGGTTGTGACTTGCAAGACAGGCAGAAAACAGCCGATCTTGCTTTACACAGATGCATATCTAAACGGTAGGTCACAAAAGTTATATGCAGTGAATTTGAATGAAGAAAAGATAGCTTTGTATTAGTGGGCAACCTCATTTGCATAGAAGTGCTACTTGGTAAAAGAGGTTACGTGTGCCAGGATATAAATAGATGCAGCATCACCTGAATAAGAAATTACCTCAGGCAAAATAGCTACAAAGAGTCCTAAGATGGTATTTCAGAGTGTCTCAGGAACATGGTGATGATGTGCGTATTTGTGTCTGTAGAAATAGAAATGAACCATTTAGGCCAAATCCACACCTTTTTGAGTTTCCCAACCCCATCGTTTTACAAAGTATGCAGTAACTAAGACCATTTTCAGAGGAAAAAGCAGTTCTGGTGTGGATAACAGGCATAAACATAGCAAAATTAATAGATATTCAGATTAAAATGTACTAGTGTGAATGTGGCATTGGCTGCCTTGAGCTTAGCCTGCTAGGTACATTAGCAATATTGCACAAGGAAACAGAAACTCAAACTAATTCATGATAAACAAGTAGAATGAATTTCGGTGTAGATTGTTCGTAAGACCACAGTTACGACATTTACACAACAATTATTTTATGAATGATATAAACAATAACTTGTACTTGTCCGCCACCATCTAACCATTTGGATTGCAAGGTACTACCTAAATGCACCGTAACGAATCGCAAAATTAAAATTAGGCAGATTTTAGCATGTTATTGCAATTTCATACTCATCCATTACATTGAATTCCTAGTAGACGGAGATGTCAACCTACTTCCAGTCTCTGTGTAGCCTAGCTAGGTCACAATTAGGGGTGGGCGATATACTGGTAGACATGATTAACTGGAAGAAATTTGCCGACTGGAATACATTTTGGACCAAATGGCCAACTGGCCATTTACATTATCATCTCTATAGTGGTAAAGCAAAATTGCCACATGAGAAATGTGTACAGCACATAATTTGTACGCATTACACACTTTGTCGGATTAATGGAGGAAGGTGGAGCAACTGCTTGTACGTCAAATTCATTTGAATGAGAAGATAAGAGATTATGAAGGAAAAAGTTCATCTTCCATGGTGAGGGATTTGTTTGGCTTTAGAAAAGGCGATAAAGAGCAGAAAATAGCAATTTGAAAGGTTTGTACATTGTGTATGTCGATATCAGCTGATCAGCGGGAGAGCGAGCTAAAGGGGAGACGGAGGCGCCGGTTTGAGCAAGAGATGTACACGGCCGTGTTGCATGCGTGTGTGTTTGTTTGATTTATGTCAAGTTTCTTATTAAACTTCATGTATACTGTTCAGTTGGTTCCCGCCTCCTCCTTGCCCATCTTATGAACCCTGTTGCGCCAAATCCCGGGTGTGCTGTCGCAGAGCCGCGGCCATCTGCCTGGGGATGGAGGGGGTCGCTGCTGGCAGCCAAGAGCCGGAGGAACCGCTGTCGTCTGCCGAAGAAGGGGAGGAGCAGTTCGGTCTGCCAGGGGCCGGATGAGTCACTACAGTCCGCCAGGGGAGGAGCGAGCTGGTGTGGGTGGAGGAGCAGTTGTGGACCGGGCAACAGCATGTCTGGGAGCCGGCGAGCAAGTGTGTGTATGTCTCTGTCTCTCTCTGTCTCTCTCTCTCTCTCTCTCTCTCTCTCTCTCTCTCTCTCTCTATGCCTCCCCTTGTCTCTCCCCCAGGTTCATTTACTTTGGTGGACCACCGGCTAACAGAGCAGCCAGAAGGGCAGCGTCTCCCCTCCAGAGACTGAAATGTGGCATTTATTTTGTATTTTTTTTTTTTTTACTTTGACTATGTTTGTCAGGTTCAAAATAAAGAGAAAATGACATAAGATAAAGTTTATAAAGCATTTAATTCACTGACTGGATTACTCAAAATCCACATATTACGACATGGCTTAATATATAATAACATTTCATTGATTTTTCAAAAAGAATTGAACTATATCGTGATATATATCATTTTTGTGATATAAAATTACTCATATCGTGATATAGGATTTTGGTCATATGGCCCACCCCTAGTCACTATAATACTGCATAAACGTATCGCAAAATATTAATTTATTCAAACTTTAAGTTGCGTCAAATAATGCACCACTAACTAGTTTATTGGGGTTCGCCCTTGTGGTTTGCAGAATTGCCTTCAAAGAAGAATATGTTACTTTGAGTTAAATGAGGCCTTGCATCCCTGCAAAAACAAGATAAATGCATTTGTCTCTTGAATTAGTGCATCAAAGTAACGGGGCATAATGTAAACCTGTGCACGTACAAGCTTATTTTGAGACCTCTTGCTGAGCTTGTTGTTTTGTGGTGAGGCCGATGACTAAACGAGCACATCAAAGAGGTAAAAAAAATAAAAAAGAGCCACCAAAGCACGCTCTCGTATTCAGAACCGCGGCAGGTCGGGTCATCTGGCGGTAAGACGAGCTCAATATGGCGCTGATAAAGCGAGGCTCTTGTCTTTGCTCTCTCTGTTCTTACTTTCCAAAGCCTCTGGTGTTGACCTCCATTGACTCACGCCAACACAAATATTGATGTTCTGAGTCCATCTGTCTTGTCTCTGATCAACAAAAGAAAGAGCAGACAACTCCTCTGACGGAGGACAATAGGAGACAGAAAAAACTAAACAAAAACAAATAAGCACTGGGAAAACAAAACCTCATGCCAGACAATGGTGTCTGTTGCTTTCATGGCCTTAAAAAGTAAAATTAGGTGTTTAGTACTGGAGGTTCAACTGGAGTTGATAGGCCACTAAGCTGCTCCGCCACTCTGTTTGTCATAAACGAAGCTATGAAGCAAAATAGAAACCAAAAACGTTGTAGCCGTGCACAGGTCTGGTTTGTTTGTACGACTATTTTGCTCTAGGCAAGAAATGCTTCCCACCCAGCCTGCTCTCCAACTCTACACTCCCAGAGATTGCAAACGCTGTAAACATCTGGAGAAGACATGCAACTAAAAGCACAAATGGAAAGGAGGAGAGAATGAACTGGTAAAGAACAACATGGTGGGAAAAAGACACTCAAGGTCCCACCCCAGAACAAGTGGGAATGGGGTCAAATTCATGTTTGGTATGGAATTCTAGCTTACTACTACTTTTTAAAAAAGACAATAGTACGTGAAATAGTAGGCATTATTCCACGATAAACATTTCAAACAGTAGTATGCTTTATTGCCTTAACCTCATCACATTGCATGTTTAGTTCAACGAATGTGGTCCAGAACTCTAGAATTTTTGTAAGGGCCACCAATCAGAGAATCGCAGCAAAGTTCGCCAAACGAGCTCTGCAACAAACGGCAACTTCCATGTTGCACGTTGAATGATGCAATCGAGTTGGTTTTCCTACACTCTCAAACTTTTTGCATATGTGTAATTATCTGAATATTTTGCAATAAAATTCAAATTGTTTTGTTTATTTACAGTACTTACAATTGACAACTTTAAATCTATAGCTTTATATTTTTCCATCGTTTTTAATTAGTTAAAAGGTATTTGCAATGTTAAATGGGATTGAAGTTCTTTCCCTCTATTAAGTGCACAGTATTGTACCTTTGCAAGAATTGCACCTTGTAAGTTTGAAATGATGTGATTCAACTCAGAGATGGTTGGTTTCATTGATTAGAACTCTTTAAATGGAGGACTTTATTAATTCCCTATGGAAAATATTTCAACCAAGACAGCTGAAATGTGGGCAGGCTCTTTTACATCTGGTTCTTTCATCAAACTGCACATTTTGGCAATTGCAGTAGGTCATCCCGGTGTTCTATGCATACTGAAAATTGGCCTGGAGCCCACCACCACCTGCAGAGCCCCCATGGCGTGCCGGAATGCCTCAGGGCTCCGAGCACAAACTCCTCCCTCCCTCAGCCCTGCCATCTCTTTACAGACAGGAACGTGGCGATCTACACTTAGATAAGATGCCGAAAATCCAGCCCAGAAAGAGAGACCGTGAGACAAAGGGTGAGGCTACAAGCTTTGAACAGGGTAGATGCAAAGGAACATGGATTTCGATGTTGAAACTGCAAAACAACCATCACAATATTCATGAAAGCTGAAGCCACAAGGACTGGCAGGTAGTTAACACAAAAAACGAATCTGTCATTATTTACTCTCTTTCGTGGAACACGAAACAAATTTCACATTTCTCAAAACTGAATCATTAAATAAATCGTTCATAATTTAAATACATCATTACAAATTTTAAAAACTATTAAGTCAATTCTTTAAATTTTTGTACTTAATTTTAAATAATCTAGATTTAATGCAAGAACGCATTCTTTGTGAATGGACCGTTAATGAGTCCAAATTAGAAAATGAAAAGAACAAAGCTCGTGCAAAAACGTATCATCCCAAATCAAATGGGAAGTTAAAAATGGATCCAAAACTAGTCAAATAAAATACATGGAAAACATTTATAAAATGTATTTTACAATTTAATATTGAATGTATTTAATGGTTTTAAACTATTTTAACATGATTTATTTAAATATTTAATTTTTAGCTATTTGGCACTTTCCCTTTAATTATCTGACATCCATAAAAAAAAGGCTCTTCCCATTTAGCAAAAAAAATAATAAAAACAATTCTCTACTTTTCTGCATTTATTTCTTCTGCTCTAGCTTCTATATAATTCTAGATCACTCTTGAAACTTTGCAGTGTGATACCTTGTATTATGAATTGCTAGTGATGTTACTTATTTGTAAATCGCTTTGGATAAAAGCATCTGATAAATTAATAAATATAGATCCAAACGCAAGACGAATAAGGAACAATATAAAACTCTTTTTACAGGGGTCTTTCGGTCTGTCTCTCTCATCTTTCCACCATATTCCAGGCGCCGTTATAGTAATCTGGATTCATCCCTAAGGTCAAATCTGAGTCAGACCAATGACACACCACATTACACTTCAGACAAGGTCCGATCTATTCTGTGACTCCTCCAGACCTAACCCTCATCAACACAGTGCAGCTCACACAATGTGGCGTTTGTGCGTCTTGCCGTGGGACCGAATATCGCTGTTCTTCTCAGCACAATCTTCTGGATCTTTCCATCTCCCTCTGTCTCAAAGACCTCGGGTTGGTCAGAGGACACCCAACAGAAGATCCATTCTCTACAAAGGCGCTGTCTGACCTGCTAGAAGCCAGACGGAAAGGAATCCGTAGCCCTGGGCAAGCCTCTTGCTCCGTTTCACAACCAATGACGAAAATAGTCATGCTGATAAAGGAGTTACTGTACTCGCTGCCTTGAATCAGTTAATACTCTTCAAGAGGAACTGAAAATAGCTCAGCCTGGGCCAAATCAAGCTCATCAAACCACACTGAGACGCCCTTTCAAGAGTTCCTGAGATGTTATTTCCTGATTTTGCAGTAATTATTTACAGAAAGTGGAGTGCCCTGTCCAATGTAAATGTTTTTTCAGGTGACAGAGAGCAAGGGCTGCATTATTAAAGGAATAGTTCACTTCAAAAATTTAATTTACGTAAATTGCCCTCGTTGATCTAAACGCATACAGCTTTTTTCTCGTGCAGAACACAAAAGGAGATGTTATAATGAATAGTGCCTCACTTTAAAGCTTAAAAAAAAGACACATGGTGATATTCCCTATAATCCATTTGAGTTGGGACTAAATGAATACTTTGTGGTGTTAATGTACCACTGATGAAGCTGGGCAGGGGATTTCAAATTCACAACATGCTTGGCATGGGACTCGAAAGTTAGAGTAAATCTTAAGATTAAAAGGGATTCTTGTTAGCGTTATGTTTTCGCTTTGTTGAGCAATTGCTGTGCTAACTATAGCATAGTTACTAAATTACACTATGTACTTCTTCCAACCAGCATGTAGAGTATTTAGCATGCTAACGTTCACTTTCACTAGTCAGTAAATAACAAAATAACAGATTTGCTTGAGTAACATTGACATGTCTAATTATGTTGGGTTTACCCAATTGAATTGGGTTCTTTTTTTATCCCCTTTTCTCCCAATTTGGAATGCCCAATTCCAACTACTTAGTTGGTCCTCGTGGTGGTGCGGTTACTCACCTCAATCCGGGTGGTGGAGGACAAGCCTCCGCTTCGGAGACTGTAAATCCGCACAACTTTTCACGTAGCTCGTTGTGCATGACACCACAGAGACTCGCAGCATGTGGAGGCTCATGCTACTCTCCGCAATCCACACACAACTTACCACACGCCCCATTGAGAGAGAGAACAAATAATCAAGACCACAAGGAGGCTACCCCATGTGACTCTACCCTCCCTAGCAACCGGCCAATTTGGTTGCTTAGGAGACCTGGCTGGAGTCACTAAGCACACCCTGGATTCGAACTCGTGACTCCAGTGGTGGTAGTCAGTGTCAATACTCGCTGAGCTACCAGCCCCCCTCAATTAGGTTATTTTTATATAAAGTGTTTGTGTTGAGATTACATTAAGTTAAGAAAACTAATTTCCTAAACGTGGTACCACTGTCCACGACTGACTCAAGTTCAGCCAAAGAGCTATTTTTTGAGTGTACAATTACAGTCAAAATTAACCAATCATAAAAGTGTTAATTATAGCATTCCACAATGTTTGTTTTGGTAGTGGTTGAGCATCGTGGCCAATCTCAGACAAGTCTGTTGCTTGCTTTGTGTATAATTTTTCAAAATTTGATTAACAGTTGTGTTTATCTTGCTGCTTCCCCCAATGTGTATATATATATACATATATACATGCAAACACAGTTGAAGTCAGAAGTTTACATACACCTCAGCCAAATACATAATAGAAAACATTCCCTGTTTTAGGTCACTTAGGATCACTACTTTATTTTAAGAATGTGAAATATCAGAATAGTAGTATAGAGGGAATTATTTATTTAGAAGTTTACATATACTTAGGTTGAAGTTAAACTCATTTTTTAACTACTCCACAGATTAAATATTAGCAAGCAATACTTTTGGCAAGTCGTCTAGGACATCTACTTGATGTCTAGGCATGACACAGGTATTCTTCCAACAATTGTATACAGACAGAATGTTTCACTTTTAATTGACAATATCACAATTCCAGTGGGTCAGAAGTTTACATGCAGTAAGTTAACTGTGCCTTTAAGCAGCTTGGAAATGTCCAGAAAATGCCTTTAGATAACTAGCCAATTAGCTTCTGATAGGTGGTGAATTGAATTTGAGGTGTACCTGTGGATGTATTTTAAGGCCTATCTTCAAACTCAGTGCCTTTTTGCTTGACATCATGGGAAAATCAAAGATATCAGCCAAGACCTCAAAAAAATTGTGGACCTCCACAAGTCTGGTTCATCCTTGTGCAATTTCCAAATGCTATCTGTACAAACAATAGTGCGCAAGTATAAACACCATGGGACCACGCAGCCATCATACTGCTCAGCGAGGAGACACATTCTGTCTTTTAGAGATTAATAAAATTTAGTGCGAAAAGTACAAATCAACTCCAGAACAACAACATAGGACCTTGTAAAGATGCTGGAGGAAACAGGTAGACAAGTATCTATATCCACAGCAAAACAAGTATATATTCCTATATTGACATAACCTGAAAGGCTGCTGAGCAAGGAAGAAGCCAATGCTCCAAAACCACCATAAAAAAGCCAGATGACAGTTTGCAAGTGCACATGGGAAAACAAAAAAATCTTACATTTTGGAGAAATGTCCTCTTGACTGATGAAACAAAAATGGAACATTTTGGCCATAATAACATCATTATTTTTGGAGGAAAAAGGGTGAGGCTTGCAAGCCAAAGAATACCATCCCAACTGTGAAACTTTGGGGTGGCAGCATCATGTTATGAGGGGTGCTTTGCTGCAGGAGGGACTGGTACATTTCACAAAATAGATGGCATCATGAGGAAGGAAAATTATGTATATCCATGAAGTTAAAGATGGATGTCACAAATGGATCTTCCAAATGGACAATGACCCCAAGCATACCAAAGTTATGGCAAAATGGCATAAGGACAACAAAATCAAGGTATTGGAGTGGCCATCACAAAGCCCTGACCTCAGTCCGATAGAACATTTGTGGGCAGAACTGAAAAAGCATGTGCGAGCAAGGAGGCCTACAAACTTGACTCAGATACACCAGTTCTGTCTGGAGGAATGGGCCAAAATTCCAGCAACTTATTGTGAGAAGCTTTTGGAAGAATACCCAAAACATTTGACCCAAGCTAAACAATTTAAAGTCAATACTACCAAATACAATCAAAGTGTATGTAAACTTCTGACCCATTAGAATTGTGATAGTCAATTAAAAGTGAAACATTCAGTCTGTAAACAATTGTTGGAAAAATTACTTGTGTCATGCACAAAGTAGATGTTCTAGACGACTTGCCAAAAATATTGCTTGCTAATATTTAATCTGTGGAGTGGTTAAAAAATGAGTTCTAATAACTTCAACCTAAGTATATGTAAACTTCTGACACACACACACACACACACACACACACACACACACACACACACACACACACACACACACACACACACACACACACACACACACACACACACACACACACACACAGCCAAACATGCTTCATGTCTCAAAGATTCACACTTCAGGTTACTAGGGAAGTTCCACACAAACACTTGCATAGTCACACATTCTATTTGTTTCAGCCTCTTAAGAGTGACAAGTGCTCGATGCAGCTGCAAATCTTGTGGGCAGGTCAAATATATCCACTCTTCTTTTCGACTGTCTGCTTCATGCTTCAAGCGATATAAGATGATTTACTCGCCCATATATTGTTCCAAACACATACGACTTTATAAATACAGTTTTGGAATGACATATGGGTGAGTAAATTAATTGATTAGTAAATTTTCTATACCTTTACCTTTCTCTCCTGAGCTATTGTTCTCTCTAGCTCTTCTGCTCTGCTCCAGATGCCTATTTGTAATTGTTGCTATTTTAAAGAACAATAAAAAAAGCTTGGGGGAGGGGTGGGTGGTAGCAGGCTGGCACATTTGTGTCTCTGCCAAGCCTTTGGTGGTCTGTTTGTTTGGAGGGCCAATTTCAGATAAAAAAATATAAAAGGGTGGAGGAGCAAAAAAAAGACATGATAAATTTCCACACAATGCACAGCCAGTTCCTCAAAGGAAAGGGAAGTTCTAGTCTGGCAGAAAAATGATGACAGGTCAGAAACCTTTGATATCACACTGGGTTAGACCTTCTGTCCTACAAACACCCCAGCATTACCAGGGGTGGGAATAAGCAGAAACCAGGCTGTAGGATATTATCAGCAAAATCGATATCTGGGTTGCGATATAATAATATTGCGATCATGCTTAGTGTATTGAGATTCAAACCTGTGATGTATTGCAACATTTATTCATTTTCCATTTACTTTAATGGGACGTTGTTGCTTTGCGCAAAAAAAAAAATGCTATACTGAGGGAGCAGCGTACCTGCCAAAAAACCAGCCTAAGCTGGTTTACTGGTGTTTACTGGTCTCCCTGCATGGTCAGGGTGGTCTGTTGGCTGGTTTTAGAGGGGTTTCGGGAGCTCTTTAGCTGGTCAGGATGGGTGACAAGCTTAAACAACTAGGACCTCCAATCCGCATTAGGTTTTTTCTGGACTATTTTCAAAACAAATTGCAAATTGTATTTTCGTATTATGAATATACATCCATAGACTAATGCAACTAAAAACAGTAATGCTTGATATTAAAATATTGATGAAGTATCATTGTAACACTCCCCAAAATCTTTAAGTGGAGTTTACACTAATTATGGGATCTACCGTACCGTTTCTAAAGATAGGTAATGGAGTGGAGAAAATAAATTTCAACACTGATGAAAAATCAATAAACCCCAAGTGTATTAACTAACCAATAATATTTACAACAATAACAAGCAAGGTGTATATAGATGTAAAAGTGAAGTCCAGAGTGCACAGAGTTATATACAGTGATCAGATCAGCCTCACCGGGAATTTTGATAGTCCGTGAGCACGACCAAGTGATGAAGTGATGAAGTGATGATTGACCAATGTCCTCTGATAAAAAAGTAATCCTGGCTGCGAGCCAAACGAAAATACTCCCAAAGAGGAACGGCGTCTCAGCGCTTCCAGGTCAGTCACCAGTGTAATCCGAGGTATGCGTGAAGTTTTGAAAATGAACGTACTCGCAAATGAGCGTCTGACAACCGGCATAGCGGTTCCTTAAATAGAAAGTCAATGATACTTCCTGTTTACGTGGCAGGAAAACTGAGGGATTGACAGATAACAGGGGAAAGCAATATAACTAATAAGCAATAATGACAAACATAATTAGTTTAATTGTCATAACCCATATATATAATCACATCCCCTTATGTGGCCACGCTACATCATGAGATAAAATATCGGAATCCTTTGAAATAGTTCCCCCTTGACTGTGATGACTATAATGTAATAATAATTACTGACGTTACAATACCTTGACGTTATGAAGAAGTATAGTGAGAAAAAAATACCTCTAATTCCTAACCTTTTTACCCAAGGGTTACTAACTATTCTCTTGAATCCCCATTCACAGTGGGCAAGTGTCCAGCAAATGCTGTATTTGCTTGTTTGTTCAGATGGGCTCAGTGTGACAGTAATGGTGCCAGGAACTCCACGTTGTCTGATTCAGCACTCTCTACGCCAGACTTGCCCGTTTGTCATCCGACTTGCCCTCTGATGGTGCCAAGATGACTCCAAACTCATTTTCCATAAGGCCCTGAGTTTTTTCACAATTGAATTCCCTGCATACACTTCATAGCTGCCATGCTTACTCAGCTAATCAGTTAAAAAAAACAGACAGATGCTTTCTGCCACTATCATGTTTGCAAAACAAGATAATGGAGCAAGAGATAAAGACCTCTGACTTGACTATTGTTATGAAAAGAAAGGTCAATATGGACAAGTGCTCTTTCAATTGACATCTTGGTGATGGAGAGGAAATGCAGAACTACTTAAAGTGGTTACTAACACTTTTTTTCTTCATGTTACGGTGGATAAACCAATCCTATATCCAAATATTGCATGATAATAACTTTAGCAAAGGTCACGGAAAGACAGGTAAATGAAGTGTATAAGGGTAAAGGCTGAAAAGAAACACATCTGTTGTCCCTGCATGATCACCTAGAAGTGATACCATCTTAAAGGGAAAGTTCACTCAAAAATGCCATCATCTATTGCTTAGAACCATAAAATATTGTATTTTTCTGGAAAACAATTTCATATATCCCTCAGACTTAATATGATATTACTGTGGGAATTACTGATTTGACCTTCTGTTGACGATTATTTTGGCCTCAGTATTATTCTTAGAAACCCTCTCGATTAATTCCATGAGAACATCCTACGTCACTCAGGTTTATGTTGAGATGTTTCTGTTTTTCCCCCAAAGACACTCAAACAAACAAGCCTTTTTTGGCTGAAGATCTGAAGTAAAAATATATCATTTGGAAAAAGAAAAAAATATATATAAAAAAAAGATTAAAGGTTATTCTCACTGAGAAACTATTTTCAAAAACTTTTAGACTCGTCATATGATCCATCAGCTCCCTTGTAAATTTCCAACAATAATAACCATGACAAGATCACAAGTTTCTTGCACATCTTCACATGTGACTTGGATCATTTCGTAAATTCTGTATGCAAACAAATTCAGTAGAACTTGACTCAAGATGCTTGAGAATACAGTAATGGGGAAAATACCTTTAAACTGAGACTAAATCATAATTCTGAGAAGCATATTCACAGATTTGGCATCTTGCAATCTATCAAGCTTCTAATCGAGGGTGATATGTAGAAGTGCCAAGGAGAAAGCAACTTCCTGTCTACTCTTGACTCTCGTGTGGTAGAGAGGGCGTCAACCTTTGGTTGCGACACTGAACTTAAGAAATCAAGTTCAATGTCAGTTTGAATCAAATTGACTGGGGAGGCAACTATTAATCGTGACCATAACAGCTGGTATACAATTGATTTGAGCAAGAGCTTTAGCTAAGCAGTTAGCACACATGTTCTGACGAGGGATGCACGGATTCCGATAACGGATTATTTAGAACAACATCTGCTGATACCGATAGTTTTGGCTGTTCTGCTTTTTTATTCTACCTTGATTCAAATCACAACTTCTAAAGATATTAAATAATGTCTGTTTTTAAACAATCATCCAATGTCTGATCAGTGCATCCCTAGTTTTTCATTTTTAGCCATGGTGCTCACATGCAGGTTAGATGAGATCCAATCTGGCTCATAACATTTCACTATTCTGTTGCCCCTCATCTCCCAATTTCTTTCTAGTATCGTTTAAAGTAGCAAAAAGGCAATTTTTGTAGATACTGAAACCAAAACAAATGTGTCTTAAAATTGAATTCAACATGAAACAGCATTCACAACCCTTTATACTTCTATAATGTGACCTAAGAGGAAAACATGATGTTTAACGTAACAAAATAATTTGGGGCGGAACTTGAATTTAACAATCAGCAATCAATTGAATCGTGAATGATGTCATCTGAAAAGTCGTTTCAGAGGTGGAGAAAGTTGTTCGATTTTGATGAAAGATTATGAAAACAAACATTTGTCATCTTTGGAATAGAATGCATTTAAAAATCACACACAATAAGACAATTTATGAGTATTAAGAAAGCAAATGGGCTATATTTTGATTTCATGTTGACTTCATGAGCACTAAAATATGACAAAAGCTCCTGAGCTCACCATTGAAGAAGCTCTTGACCTTCAGGTATCCAACACTTAGTCGAAGGACCGATAGTTTGTCCAGCCGCGCACGGACGTCCTCTGAGAAGGGCAGGAGGTTGGTCAGCTTGTCCAATTCACCGTTCAGCCGATCCCTGTGCCGTTTGGAGGGGTTGGATTTAATGCCATCGGGTGGTGGTGGTTTGGGGCTAAATAGAGAGAATATTGGTGTTAGAAAGTGTATTAGACTGCTTATTAAGGACTGTGATGTGCCTTCTATCCTTTAGTAGAAGAAAAATAAAATTGTGTAACTGTAGAAAGTGGAAAATTAGTTAACTTAAAGATAAATAACAGCTTCAAACCCCGTATTAACCAGTTGCAACGTAATAAAGCAATAAAAGCTTTTATTCCCTGTTTAATGTGATTTTTTTTGTCATAAACAGCATTTTGTTGGTTGCTTGGTTTCTAGAGCCATCACATGCTGTATAGCTTCAACCATAGCAAAATCTCATTGGTCCAAAATACTACTATACTGAAGATAATGCAAGTAATTTCTGCACCACTGACATCACCAAACCGAAATGAGAAACAAATTATTGTTTACATAAAGGTTTCCCAAACACTCCTCCATCTCCCATTGGTTGGGCAAACAGATGGTCCCACCCCAAACTGATGCCATTAGTTGACCAAAGACTATTTGGAAACATCACCTTTAAACATCAACTATGTCGTTATTGACTGTGAGACACACACAGTATTTTTGTAGATGTGGACACATTACTTAATACTGGAAACTTGTCACGTCATGCCAGTTTGCAAATCTTTAAGAATGCAAGTGACCTTAATGTTTGGAAACTGTCCAAGTAAAGATCTCAGACAGAAGGAAGAGTACAAAGGATGAGTGTCTGTGTACAATAAACAAAGGATAAGAGCAATTCGGAACTGGCAAATCATTTGTTTTGGTACAAGTCAACTCATAAATATCTATAAATAGGGGTTCGGGCATTTCTCAAGTGCTTTCAGGTAGTGATGTGTCAACATTTCTTAGATGTTCGGGCTAATCACATGAAAACATCTTTAACGCTACTACATTTCCCTTTTATCCAACATCCTGAACACAAAGAGAGCATTGTGCACATGAGTCAAGAGATAATAAAAAAAATGGCATACACGTCCACACAATACAAAATGTATGCCATAGAAAGAAATAAAGATTTATTAAATGACCAAATAACTTCCATAATCGTCAACTCTGGAAACTAAGTCAAATGTTTTGGTCAACAAACACTGAAGGCTTTCTTCCCACAGTCTCCTCAATCTTCGTTCCTTTCTAGAAAAAAAGTTTCTTTCTTTTTTCTGGTAGGTCACACTGGATGACTTGTCACTGAGTAGTCGATTTCGAATTGCCATTAGACTTAAAGCTGGTGAAAACTGTTGATAAAATGCAGAGAGTAGCCTGTGCCAGGACCAAAGTAGAAGCCATCTCTCTCTGTTTTCTGATTAAATGTGACATTTCTCCTCAGACAGGCCCAATTTTCTCCAATTTAAATTTTGGGGCTTTTTCTGTTCGAAAACAAAAACTTATCAGATGCACCATGGTATCTCAGGGATTTTGCTAAAGTTATACTCTTTTTGGGGAATGCCACAGACAAAAGACTGAATATTGACTGACTTTCAGGATATGTATGCTTGGAAACACTGAGTCACCAAGTCTTGATTTTTAAGTTCTGAATTACATTTCCCTAGTCTTTAGAGGGCTTTTCTACTGCATGTTTGTGGCATTGCATAGATGTCTGAAAGGTCTTTACATATCATTGCATGGACAGACAAGATTAGTTCAAAAGCCAATTCAACAATTTTCGTAACAAAATTGCAATATAGATCGATTAAAATATATCGCTATAGCCAGCCACAGCACTTAAAATATATACATTGCCTTTTTCATTCAATACATTTTAACCTAAAATCTTCATGTTGATTTTTACAAAAAAAGCTTATGGACATCATCTACCCATGTTTATCTTAAGATGTAATAACAGGCTATGCAACTGACATGTCATTCAATAAAGAGAGACACATTTTAATGAGGAATGGAATAAGACAGCAATTATTTTCTTCAACATTTGTGAACTAGAATAACTGTCCACCTTTCAGATATAAAACCCACTGTCTCAGCTAGATCTCTCTTACTGGAATCATGGCCATTAAAACTATGCCTGTAATTCAACCTTGTGTGGCCTTTTCATTGCCTGCCAGCCCAGAAGTCTCAAAGCAGTAACTCTAGCCATCCAAGCTGGACCCTAATTAAGCTTTCCCAGAAAGAAAGTATAAACTAACCTCAGAAAATAGAGCCTGTGGGGACAAAAGAGTGCGTTCCACCCCTTCCTTCCCTTTCGAGCCCAAGCTCCATTTTTCTAGAATGACATGGAGGGGTTTGTCATTGTAGCGGTGCCATTGGTTCACTTACTATTTCAGTTATCAGGAGATTCCATTTATTTGATCTTTTTTTGCAATTAATACAAAAACACCCAATTAACAATCAGTGTAAGCAAGGGTTATTTCTTCATTGGCCTCATCAACTTTTTAATTTATTTACAGGTGACGTATATAATTTTTAATGTTAAAATTAGAGCCGTCATTAACACTTGTTTGGTATCGTTTCAATGGCAATACAATAATGATATTGTGATGCATTGCAATAAATTAAACCACATCTAAATCACAATACATATCATATTGTGAGGTGGTTGGCGATACCCAGCCCTAGTTAGAATACTTTCTCCTTGCCCAGTGTAATTGGCAGAAACAGCTATAAATGAGCTATTCGTATGATTTCCGTAAAGTTACCAGCACAAAATGGAAAAGCTACTGGCATATTACTACATCAGAGGATGTGGTAACTGAAAATTCTCCATCTTTTTGTGACACCTTCTTGGAATGTGGTCAGAAATCATCCCTGACCACCTCCGAAAGTGGTTTCAGTGATCAGATCAAAATGCATCTTGGGAGCTGTCAAATATTGTGGTCAAGTATTATTCGATACCATTTGAGTGTAAAAGGGGCTAATGTGGCTTCGTTGCGCCTTTTTATTTGATCATCCTGACCAGTGAGACATAGCAACATTGGATCAACCAATGTTGCATGACATTGCAGTAGGAATATCTGTTTGTCTGATAAGTCTTCAAAAAACAAAGCAAAGCGCTGGGCGAAAAATTCAGTTCATACGCACATTTTGTGCAGTTTCAATCGAGGAACAATTAGGATACTTTGATGCATAACAACGTATTGAAACATATGCATCGTATCCAGCCCTAGTCCATTATGAGTCCAAATAATTTGCTAATGCCAAACCTCAAAACAAAGCCTTTATTAGAGAGCTAAATTAGTAGCACTTATAGTCAAACTAAATGCAACATTCTCTCAAAAACAACTTATCAGCAATTCGATGTTTGCGATTACTAGCATGCTGTCTTTGTTCTTCAGTATAATACATTATTATTAGTGAGGAAACTCTGAATGCTGCATTCTAATGCAGGAAACACAATCAAAGACCAAAACCATTATAAATTCTTCTCAACATTCCGTTTGAATTATGTCTGTTTGGTAAAATGGGTAAAGATCCACTATGATTTGCGTTTAAACCCTTGGCACTCACTATGCAGACCTCCCACCATTTACTGTGGTTGCCATGGGATTTTTCTCATTGAAGACATCCCTCAAGAGGGAACATCTGAAAACTCTCTTACTCTTTTCTCTTGTGCACAAACATCTCAGGCCAAATACGAGGTGTGACATCATAATTGTTTTCTTCTAGCAGGTCCCATCGTGCAATAAGGTGTCTCATGCCGCTTGCAATACACAGAAGACCATCTCAAGACTTGACTCTTTGTTCTTGTTTACTCATTCTCTAAATGTACATTGGTTTATTTCCTTTCCTTCTCTTTTCATGTTGGCACTAATCCTAAAATCCCAACCACTGGAAAGATAGTTTCAAAATGTTCTGTCATTGTTGCACAAAAGCTTATTTTTCATCTGCCTGCATTGCATTTTTTGAAAGGTTTACGGAGGACACTCAAAACCAACAATTTAACAGCTCTTGGCAGTCTAGTTTGAGAAAAATCTTTCTAGAAATTCTATGATTCTCCATTGTTTGTAGAGTCCAGTCGAAAAGTTGACACACCTACTTATTCTTTATTTGTTCTAATTTATATATTTTAGAATACCAGTAACCTCATCTAAATGTTATGTCTACCAAACTAAAACATTTATGCACACCCCCCTCAACAAAAAAACCTAACATTGCCTCTTACATGGAAACATGAAAACAGATCTGAGATCAGAGGGGAAATGGTGAATTCAGCCAAGAGTGGTTGTTTTCTACCCGATAACCTCAGCTGAAGCTCAACCACATCTGGTCTGGATCAAAAACAGAGTTGGGGAAAAAATAACAGAGCTAAAATTGGCTCCACTGGCGTCCATTCAATGCAATACACTGTGTCGGGTAAACTTCACCCAGAGAGTCGGCCAGGGCTTTGCGATATATAAAGAAAAATGCATACCAATTTTGTTGCCGATATACAATTAAGCAACACTGAGTGCATTTATATGCACACCACTACACTGATAACTGCCAAAAATCATGTTATTAAAAAAAAAAATGGGTTTACATGAGATTTGAAATCATCAATATTCTCTGCTTTTGACGTCAAGATGTAAAGACTCATGTGCACAACACTTGAACACATTGTATAATATGATAAGAACACCCATAAAGGTGTTTACAAGCAATGCAAAACAGGGGTAACAGAAATAAAAAATAAACCGGTGTCATTTTTTTTTTAGAGCAAATACATATATATCGATATCATGCAACTTTATCCAACCATTAAGATACATCACCATCATTATCAGGTGACTGCTTTCCTCATGCCTTCCTCAAGACAAGATGCTTGGGAGTTGAAATGACTGAGGGTTTGAAACTCTAATCCATGAGGGAGGGGCTTCATTTGGGTATTGACCCAAATTTCTTTCAGCACACATCAAAGCCGGGTATCAATGTACTGACTCCCGA
Source organism: Xyrauchen texanus (assembly GCF_025860055.1). NCBI lineage: Eukaryota > Metazoa > Chordata > Actinopteri > Cypriniformes > Catostomidae > Xyrauchen > Xyrauchen texanus. The sequence goes on along the minus strand of NC_068325.1, from coordinate 17,744,508 downwards.
GCCAGAAATACCCATCTCAAAGGCAGAGTACAGTAAACATGTCTTTTCGAAGGTGCTTTGTAAAGACGCAAATGTAACTGCCTTACATAATGGCTAGAGGCAAAAGAGGGGCAGGGCAGATGTCAAGCAAGCAGTCTCTTTAAATTTACTACAATAAACAGACCACTGCACATAAGCATTTCGGTATTCAGACATGAATGTCCAAGCAATCTGACCTTTATTTATTCATATTGGACATTGATGAGGGAATCTGTTTTTAAATGACCCTGAAGTTCACAGTCTGTTCAGTTTGTGGACAGTCTAAAATATAGCTGGACGCAAGTCAGCTTAATGACTTCTGTTAAACGGTTTCATATCCATTTTCCAATCTGGTGAAAACTACTCATTAAGAAGTGAGGTGACAGATCCCTTGGATTGTCACACGTCTTTCAACAACATTGTGCACACCAACAAGGATTTGTCCTGTTACATTCAGGATGGTCTATTTGTTCAGAAACACAAAGTCAGTAATAGTTTACAAAATGTGCATCTTTTCAAATTTTACCTCAACTATAAAAGGAATTCGTAACATGCCGGTGCATACTACATTCATTTTACTTAACAGATGTTTAAAACTCCAAACACAAAAAAGACGAATAACACAATGAACTCCTGATGAAAAACTGGAAAACAACTTGTTTAAGGCATTGTTTAATGCCTTGCAAATAAAAGTTTAAAGTCAAAGTAAAATGGCATTGGAAACACACAGTATTCTACCATTACTACCGTAATGTGCCATATTTCTGAGTGAAACAGGATATTCTATGTGGGGAAAAAAATGTAAGGCTTGATTTTATCCTTTATGTATTGACTGAATTGTAAAAAGTGGGTAGTCCAAACCAGAATGAAGCTAGACCAGAATTCCCATTTGCTAAAACAATGCCAAAATGGTTAACGTCACCCAAAAGCCCACACGACCTATGTGATACCAGTGGAATAGGAAAGCAAGTTATAGCATTTTGATCAAAGATTACGAAGTGTGAAGACTAACGGCTAGGGTATACTTAGTTTTTCCGTGCACCATTCCATCGCATGCACGGTCAGATGCTCAGTCTCTCAAAGTGTACTTCTGATGGAGGCATGCACACTACGACTGCATTATAATTAACTTTTAGCACAGTCAAAGGGCAGGTGAATAAACGACGAGTAAAGATGTGGTGTGTACGCATGTCTACAAAAACGTAGTCTCAGCCTCTGACAGCATGCCCACGGACTGTCCTCAGTCATCTTCTAAAATCGGATGCACATTAAACACAAAACTGGAAAATGCTTTTAGAAGTTAGTCAGCCCTAATGTGATTGGCTGGTTTGATGGAACTTCCACTTGTAGACGCACGCATTACTTTTTATCAGTCCGCCTGAATACAGAGTTGTTTTCCCAAGGTTGTGTGTTACAATGAGCGTTTTTGAGGGCAAAATAATCACCACATTTTCACAAGTTTGTCAGGTTTGTGACATCAAATCTTTTAAAGATATTCAAGTTTCATTTGAGGCACGTTGCAGAAAGTAAAGCGGAAATCCATGAGCAGAGCAGCATATTTTGCTTTGTTTACTTATGTAGTTATGTCTGTGAAATCCTCTATTTAGAGGTTTTCTGTAATGAACTTAGATTGTCTACTGACTAACAATATTCATCCATATTTTTATCCTCACTTCAGTGGAAATGTGTTTATTTTGATTAAAGCAAAGATGAAAAGAAAAATTTGACTATATGGAAATGTCAGCATGTATGTCTCCAACTTTCTTTTTTTTTACATTCTATAAATCAATAAAATAAAAAAAACTATTGGAAGATTAATCTGTTATCAGGCTTTACACCACCTAAGTTATCAGTACTGGCAAAAACCACTGTTGGTCGACCTCTAACGGAGAATACTTTGGCCTATTAGCTAACATTTATACTTACAAGTCCAACATATAACACAAATCCACTTTGTTCTCCACTGTTTACGTTCACTTTAGACATCACTCTCTGTGTTTACATGAATACCTCACTAAGACGGGCATTTGGCATAATTTTGAAATGTATTTGACCTTTCAGGTGAGCATTAGTGCGAGCATTTTCGGAACACATGCGCATGCTCAGCATACTCACATACACCACCTGTCAATCAAACAGGGCGCAGCTGTTACTAGATTGCTTGCATGATAAAATTACATGCTCTGGATTATATTCAACAGCAGAATAAGAATATGCACTTTCTAATAAGTGACACGGGCCTAGGCTATCACAAATATAGCCGGTTATTTTTTTGTTATTGACATTTCAATCAGTCTGCTTGTCCGGTTGGGCATGTAAAATTGTCTTTCACTTGCCCCTTCAAAAATCCATTTGTCTGGGACAAGCGTGAATGCCGAGCTAAATATTGTATTCAACATTCTCCTATAAAAAAAAAATCTTCTTTTTTGAAGGAGTTTTAGATATTATTTTGGAAAACAAGCCAAAAAAAGACTAAACCAAAAAAGTACTTTGTTCCAGTGTATAATGGGCTAAAACTACACGCTTTCACTTCCATCCATCTTTAACTCACAAAAAAAAGTTCTCTTCTTAATAGAGCTGTGCATCACCGATTTTCTTCATGAGAAGATAGACACAGTAAACGTGACACATATATTAAGATACACTACATCACAAGCCATCATGTTACAATCTAGCTGCAGCAAATGCGCACGAATGACGAGCGTCCCCACACCAGAATGTGCATCAGCGCAGACGATTCAATCTCTTCCCCGGTCACTTCATAGAAACGGCGCTGACCACACAGAGAAATGCCAGTTTCTGAGTTTATTTTCACTTAAATAAATGATGCTTTAAAGATATAATGCTGTGGTGTTACATTGCGAAACGGAATTGGGCACAATAATCGTTTTCTCTATTATCTTGTTTTCATAATCGTTGGATGCCAAAATCATAATTGAAAATAAAATTGGATGAATCGCCCAGCCCTACTTTAACATTAAATATTTACACACTTCAGATTTAAAACAGCCCACTGGAAGATGCTGAAAACTTCCATTTAAAGTTCCAGCTGCAGGTTCCAGCAGAGGTGAGCCGGTTCATTTCTTGTTCCTATGTTTATGTTTTTGCATTGATGAGAAGTGAGGAAATCTTGACAAGGTTCTTTGGGAAGAGAGTGAAAGAGTGAGCGAGCGAAAGAGGTTCTACTGTTCTGCGGAATTCCAACTTATAGCAGCCGCGGTGTGAAGCCAGGAGTCCGGTTACACTCTCAATACCCTCTTTGTGTCATATGCAGTCTTTGGTCATTCCAAAGCCTCACCCCCCTACTGGCTTGTTTTATCAGCAATATGAAACACACGCTGTAGTTCAAGCTCCAGTAAGTAGCTATTCTGAAGTGCGGACATACCGTGCAAATGTCGTCCATCTCCTGTGCCAATGAAGGGTGTAATATACACATTACCTGGTGGGTGGGCCTGACGGTGCTGTCAACAGGTACGGGATCTGCACCACTGCACTTTTATGAGTGTGTTTGCTGGCCAAATACGCTGGCCGCACATCAAGGTGCAGACACACAAAGACTGCTAAATACTTACACAAATCTCTCCAGACTGTCAACATGTGTGATGTAAATAAGAACACAACAAAACCTTAGTTCCAGAATTTAACAAAACACATACGTAAAAAGGAGTCTTAACACTTAACATCAGTGTCCATGTCACAGTATATTCACTTAAATACACTGTAGAGTCGAATGTGCAGTTGTTATCTAAAGATGCCATTACCTACCTTACCTGACCTATTAAAATGACCTTCATTGGTGTAACCTAAAGAAGTACGGTTGATTCTTGAATAAATTCAGTTAATTCAGATGTTACCGCACGATGCACCTTTTAAGGTTACCTGACCAAATTGGCGACATTATTTATTATATCATGAATTATTTAATGGATCTGCTCAGAAATACACTATGTTAGCATTACCACTATTGCATTTCATTATATATGCATGTAATAGGTGTAATGTGGACACTGTAAAGATAGTGCACAAGAAGTGGGACAAACATTCCTATCAATACAGTTCATGTTGGTCCAAACTAAGAAGCTAAATTATGTTCCTGGCATTCCATATAGCGAAGTTGTACAAAAATAATCCAGTTAAACTATCTGTAAAATCATAAAACAAGAGCAGTTGCATAACAGTTTGCGTGACTTAAAAATATGTTCATTTGAGGAGGGGAGAGCAAGAGGAAAAAAAAGTAAAAAAAAGAATAAAAAAAACTGTTATATCAGATTACAATAACATAACAACCCCCCCTTAAACGCCCCCCTCCCTCTTGTAAGCATCGCGTGAGAGAGCCACTAACCCTCAACTTGATTATGATTAATGAAAGAGTACCATTTCCATGCCAGACCCAAAACTACACACACCAAGGCCGAATATTAAGGTGTCCCGACTAAGTCTGGGAGCCCCCGGATACAGAACTGGGTCATATATGGACTTTCTTTTGTTTGCACAGCAACAATGAAACACGTGAAAACAAACAGCACCTGCCCACTTATTCATTAGAAAGTCCAAAATCACCCGAGATTAAAATAAGGATATTTTGCAGACATAAACGCGACACTGTCTACACCAAAAACAAATAACAATAATTTCAGTACACTTGCCATATAAGAAAAACAAATATGTATACCTGCACACACACACACACACACACACACACACACACACACACACACACACACACATACATACATATACATATGTATATATCATACATAGACCGTTTTGCAAGATCTAAATCATGCGTATATTTCATTTTCACATTCTATAAGAAACGCCACCAGTTACAATTTTGGCATTTGTAAGACATCGTATGCACATTTACATATCTTCACAAACTTTAAACATAGTTTTAGGTTTGCTCGCATCAATAAAACATTGTTGAATGGAATGCGTTCCATTCTACTCATATAACGTTAGACTCTGTTACGTTGTAACATTCGAACACTAGCGTTCGAATTGTTTCGATGTTTCTGGTACGTTATAACAATAACCTTGATGCACGAGACGGGCGCGCTTTGAACTTGGACATGAGACACCCCACACACACACAACACACACACAAACTTACATTTTCTGAACGGGCTTTTTTCGTTTCTTGACCGCATATATACCGATACCCCCGGACATGGTTGTCTGGTGTCAGTGAGAAGTCTTTAAAATATGACTAGCATATAATTTCCCCTCAGTTTCCTATAAAATGTCGATGACAGTGTGCGTTTTTCAGCTCGCCCGACCCGTAAATCCTCTCATATGAAGCGAATATTTCCAGTCAGATGTAATTCCTGTCGGTGGTACAGCTTGTGTACCGAAAGCAGCTTAAAATGAACGCGAAAAGTTTCCGAAAGTTTTCATCCTCTACGGCGGATGGCAATGGCGTGAGCTGAACAAATTTTCCTTCTTCCTTTTTTTCTCTCGAGCTGTCAATCTCTAGTGGCTACAAACAACCCCTACAGATAGCTGATTGGCTGGGAGTTCCATATGTTGACCAATGAGAGCCCGTCGCTAGGCCCAAAGCGCCAGGCAGGTAACCAGGACGCTCTATCATTGGTTGGAAGAGATTTCAGGAAATCGTAAACAGAGAGGAGCGCTTTTAAGGTGGACCAAAGAAGAACATAAGCATACATAAGAGTGCATAAAACTGCACCCTCACTAGGCTGGAGTTGCAAAATCGATCAATGCGTTGTAAATATAATCTTATAATTACATTTTACGTACATAAATAGACATCTAAAAGCTTGAATTAGAGGGCGAAATGTTATATAAAACCCAGGCAAATTAAACAACGGAGCACAAAGACATTTATAACACCCATTTAGAGTGTTATTAATGTAATTATTGGTAATTTACTGTTATTACTGAAATTGCCTTTATTTTTTTGCTTTGCCTGTGCATTTATTATCCATGTTGTCTATGTGTTGTATTATCCATTCTGTCTTTGGTGTAACACAAAAGATGTTAAACAGAATGTTCAACAGCCTCAGTCACCATTCACTTTCATTGGATTGGAAAAAACTCAAGTGAATGGTGACTGAGGCTAACACTGCCACATGTGTACACTGCATACAACAATGCATGTGTAAATGTGCAATGCAATAAATAGGGATGGGATGATATATCGAATTTCGTGGCAATAAACCTGATTCTTATTTTGATATGCTATAGGAGTAATATATCAGTTTCAGTAAGTAGATAGGATGCGCCTCAGGCCGGTTTCCCCCAAATAAGATTTCCCTGCTTTTTAATAATTTGTATGTATAAGTGGGAGTGTGTGTTTTGCGGTCGTGCCTGTTATGGAGTCTGCAGTCATACGCTCTACAAGTCAGGTTTCTATGTCTTCACCTAAGGTATTTTCTTTAAACCCACCTTTTATAAAACTAAAAAACAGGAAATACACACATACACTTATTTGAATGGACAGTGAGACAGAGAGGAGAGAGAGACAGAGTTGCGTTCTTGGAACATTTTAAGCAAAAGTAAAACAATGCTGCCTTGTTTTTTTAACAACTTTCAGGAGTGACTGCTGTTTAAAATCATTGAAATCTGTTTCCTACAAGCAAATGATACATTTTATTGGATGCACACACAAATTGCACACTGCTATTGCCTTCCTTCATCAGTAATAGTCATTATTAGTGTTGTTTTCTAAGACCGGGATCACTATTACTATTGCTTATACTTAAGTTTAGGGATTTAAACTAACCCCTGACCCTAAAAGCTAGCACATACTTTGTTTTTTCACATGACGCAACATTTTGCACACGGTTATTACGATTATGATAACAATATTTTGGCAGATGATAAAATAGGAGGAAAACTACAGAAGGAGGGACCTGAGCCATATCTAGGGTTCAGGGGCCTGATTCATAAAAATCTTTCTAATGTAATATTATTATTTTTCTATGAACCCTAATGATCCTGGAAAGAGAGCACTATATGCAATTAGCATGATTGGTCACCACATTATGAAGCTTCAAAACAGCATTTATTGTTTGAATTTGGTGTTAACATTTACATGGGTTGAAAGCTGAAAATAAAAATATAATTAATCGCAAAATAGTTAGAAATGTGTTTTGATCTAAAAATCTAATTTCTACATAAATACCCAATTGCAACTTCAGACTCAACATGAAAAACCCAGTAAATTCATTAAATATCTTACCTTTTAGAATTTTAGAAAACTGTGAGGTTATCCTAAGATGCTATTTAAAGAATTCCTAAGAATTCTTTTCAGGAATACAAAATATTCTTAATTTTTTTCTTAAGTTAAAAATTAAGAAGAAAATGGCAGTTAAGAAGAAATTTCTTTTTAAAACGTTGCGTGAATCCGGCCCCAGAATATCATGGGGGTGGGTTAATTTGTACTTGGGCCAATACACAACCACCTAGCACCCACATAGCAACTTCCTAGTAACCACTAAGAACAACCTAGCAACATCATTGCAAAATGCTATAAACCCCTCAGAACACCTTAAGAACTGTATAGCAACCCCCAGGCAACCACACATTACACCCCAGCAACCACATAGAAACTACCAATAACACCCAATCAACTGCATAGCAATGTGCTAAAAAACATTCATAATACCTTAGGAACTGTCCAGTTACCTCCTGGCTACTAACCATTGCATCCTAGTAACCACCTAGCAACCACTAGAACACCCTAGCAACTGCTTAGCAACATGCTTAAAACCATTTAGTACACCTTAAGAACTGTATAGTAACCCCTGGCAAACACACATTACACCCTAGTAAGCACATAGCAACTACCATAAAACCCTAGCAACTGCATAGCAACATGCTAAAAACCATTCAAAATACCTTAGGAACTGTCCAGTAACCTCCTGGCTACTATCATTACATCCTAGCAACCATTGAGCAACCATTAGAACACCCTAGCAACTGCATAGAAACATGCTAAAACACTAAGAACACCATAGGAACAGAACTGTAACCCCCAGAACACCTTAGGGACTGTAAAGCAACCCCCTGCCAAAACAACCATTGCACCCTAGAAACCACTAGAACACCCTAGCTTAGCATATTAACGTGCTAAAACCACTCAGAACACCTTAGGAACCGTATAGCAACCCCCTGGAAACCATCAATTGCACTCTAGCAATCAACACAACACCCCAGCATCTGCAGAGCAATGTAAAAACCACTCAGAACACCATAGGGACAGTATAGTAACCCCATTGCAACAACCTATTACTCCCATTAGCAACCACCCAGAATATCATAGTAATATGCTAAAAACCACTCAAAAGCCCTTAGGAACTGAATAGCAACCCCCTGGCAACCACCCATTACACTCTAGCAACCACTAGAACACCTTTGCAACTCCATAGCAATGTGTAAAACCACTCAAAAAACATGACAACTACACAATACATACAAGCAACCACCTAGCAATCATCAGAACACCCTAGCAACTGCACGGCAACTTCTTAAAACCACTCAGAACACCTTAGGAACTGTATCACAACCACTTTGCAAACACCCATTTCTTCCTAGCAATCACCCAGAACATGCTGAAAACCATTCAGAACATGTTAGGAACTGTACATGTTCCTAACACCCCCAGCAACCACCCATGGGTACATGGTGGCGAATTTTGAATGGCGAGCATCCCTATGGTAAAAAAAAATCTTTTTTTTTATTATAGTAAAAATCTAGTTGGCTGTGTTAACTAATGTCCTATATCTTTGTCAGCATTTACGGCAATTAAACCCCAGCATACCGCTCTTATATAAATAATAAATTACCCCCTTTCGGTGTTTAATTTCCTCTAGAATACAGTGGAACAGAGCAACTGCTCCTCGCCAGTGTGTGGGTGGTTTCCAGGCATTGCTCATTAGGTTTGTGAGGTCTGTGCACGTTAACACAATGACAAAGCGCTTTTCTGTTCCATAAGAAACAATATCGGACCTCCGTAAACTCTGTTTACTCTGTGGTGATTTGTCAGTGTGCTGTTTGAAAGTGTGGTCATGCAGTGAGAGGGAAAATAGAGGGTGAAATTGACCCAGGATAAATCTTTCAGACAGTGGGTGATTTTCAGCCGTGATTGACGTCTTTAAACACTGAAGTAGGTGGCTTTTGTTGCCCAACTTTGACTCAGACAATATGAATTTGTTGTGTAATGTGTACTCGTGGCTATATTTTTTAGTCTTCGAAATTCTAATGATCTATCTATCTATCTATCTATTGTGCATTCAGAAAGGAATTAGACCCCTCTATTTTTTTTTACAGATTTTTGATAACTTTGCAAATTTATTAAAAATAAATAAACTGAGTTATCACACTGACATAAGTATTCAGACCCTTAACTCAGAATTTGTTTGAAGCAACTTTGGCAGCGATTGCAGCCTCAAGTCTTTTTGGGTATGATGTGACAAGCTTTGCACACATGGATTTGGGGATTTTCTGCCATTCTTCTCTGCAAATACTCTCAAGCTCTGCCAGGTTGGATGGGGACCGTCGGTGGACAGTCATTTTTAAGTCTTTACAGAGATGTTCGATTGGGTTCAAGTCCAGTATTTGGCTGGGCCACTCAAGGATATTCACAGAGTTGTCCCTAATCCACTCTTGCGTTGTCTTGGCTGTGTGCTCAGGGTCATTGTCCTGTTGAAAGGTGAACCTTCGGCCCAGTCTGAGGTCCTGAGTGCTCTGGATCAGGTTTTCATTAAGGATACCTCTGTACTTCGCTGTGTTCATCTTTCCTTCATCCCTGACCAGCCCCCTAGTCCCTGCCGCTGAAAAACACTCCCACAGCATGAGGCTACCACCACCATGCTTCACCGTTGGGATGGTATTGCACAGGTAATCAATGGTGCCTGGTTACTTCCAGACATGACACTTGGAATTGAGGCCAAACAGTTCAATCTTTGTTTCATCAGACCAGAGAATCATGTTTCTCACAGTCTGAGAGTCCTTTAGGTGCTTTTTTATGTGTCTTCCATCTGGCCCCTCTGCCATAAAGCCCAGATCTGTGTAGTGTTGCAGTGACTTCTGCAAGTTTCTCCCAACTCCACACATGATCTCTGGAGCTCAACCAGACTGACCATCGGGTTCTTGGTTACCTCGCAAGGCACTTCTCGCCTGATTACTCAGTTTTGCCAGGCAGCCAGCTCTAGGACGTGTCCTGGTTGTACCAAACTTCTTCCATTTAAAAATTATGTGCTCTTGGGAACCTTCGATTCAGCCAAAAATAATTGTGTAGCATTCCCCAGACCTGTGTCTCAACACAGTCCTGTCTCTGAGACTTCTGGCAGTTTATTTGACTTTATGGCACGAATAATTGTGCTTTATTCGATTAATTGGCATGCCATGTAAAGCAGTCTGTCTCACTTTCGGTCTTTAATAAGTGGCTAAAAACACATCTTTTTCCATGAGCACTAAAAAAAAAAGATTCTTGTTGCACTTTAATCTGTCTTGAATACTACTATTCTGATGCTAGTGAAACTTTGTAATATGGCACTTTTCGTACCATTGTCTCCTTAAGATGATTAGCTTATAATGTATTCCTCTTTTGTAAGTCGCTTTGGATAAAAGCGTCTGGCAAATTAATAAATGTAAATGTAATTAATTTGATTAATATTGTTAATCGACTGTCAGCCCTAATAATAGCATAACAGGGTGTGATTAATAGAGTTAAAAATAAGTGTTTATAAAGTCAAACATAACTTGAAAAAGGCTGACTGCCGAAACTCTCACTTTCCACTCAAACAAATAGAGAAAATCTATCTACAAACAAATAGAGAAAAACGTTTATTCAGTCAGAATTTATTCCTTGATGCTTACAAGCAAAGCGTGACAACTGTTTCACAAATGGCATGCCCAAAGCAGCGTGTGAGTCTGAGCTCCACCCCGTCAGGCCTCCAGAATATTAAATTAGAAGTCAATGGAGTCACTCAGCATGCCCTGGATTCAAACTCGCAACACCAAGGGTGGTTGTCTGCTGATAGTTTTTTTGCTTAAACTGGTTACGGCCATATTGCGATAAAGTAAAGCCGTTAACGCTTTGGCTTATTAAGCATAATTGCTGTAAGAATGTGCATGTTAACACATTTAATATTTTGTCTGACAGAAAGATCTGTCTTTGCTTATCAGAATCAGAAGAGGGACTGGACTGGATTCTATACATTTACTACATCTTTATTATACTGTATATTAAAAATATGAACTATGAACAAGACAAATTAATATATGAAAATTGATAAAACACCTTGTTTGTACACCTGCAGATTTCTAAAATGCTTTCACTAGCATTCTTACCTATAATGCCTGAATAAGGTTTTTGACCAAAACGTTATGAAGCTGTCAATGTGCGAGACTTTTTCTATTGTTTTCATTTGTATTGACAGTGTCTTACACAACTGCCAATGGCCAACCAGGTGCGCGACGAGTGTCTGTTGGTTCACTGGTTACAATATCTTACCAAAACAGAGATGGTCATGTTGACAAACAAGCTTCCACTGTTATTTTAAAAAGTCACTGAGTAAACCATGCGTTTCGTGTTGTTTTATGACACACCCTTGATTTACAAGACGATTTTCGTTGCGCTGTTGCGAAGCAGCAAACGAACTGGGAGCTATAAATTGGGGTTCAAAAGACTGAGACCACTAATGAAATTAGTGACATTAGACATTTTTTTAATTTAATATAATTTTTTCTTAACAAATTATATTTTTAACAAAACAATTTAGTTAAAGTTAGAACACTTTACAATAAGGTTCTATTCATTAACATTAGTTAACTGACAATGAAAAATATATTTTTTACAGCAATTATATATATATCTTTGTTCATTTTAGTTAATAAAAGTACAAATTTTCACTGTTAGTTTATGTTAGTTCATAGAGCTTAATATGGGGTCCACATACCACCAAAACAGCGCCAACCCGCCAAGACATAAACTCTACAATACCCCAGAAGGTGCCCTGTGGTAACGGGCTCCTTCAAGTCCTGTAAGTTACGAGGTGGAGCCACCGTGGATCAGACTTGTTGGTCCAGCAGATCTCACAGATGCTCAATTGGATTGAGATCTGGGGGATTTGGAGGCCAGGGCAACACCTTGAACTCTGCATCATGTTCCTCAAACCATTCCCGAACAATGTGTTCAGTGTGGCAGTGCACATTATCCTACTGAAAGAAGCCTCTGCCATCAGGGAATACCATTGCCATGAAGGGGTGTACCTGGTCTGCAATGATGTTTTGGTAAGTATCAACGTGTCATAGTGATGTCCACGTGAATGGCCGGACCCAGGGATTCCCAGCAGAACATTGCCCAGAGCATCACGTTCCCTCCACCGGCTTGTCGTCTTCCTACAGTGCATCCTTGTGCCATCCCTTCCCCAGGTAAACGGCACACATGTACATGGTCGTCCATGTGATGTAAAAGAAAATGGGACTCATCGGACCGGCGACATTCTTCCACTGCTCCAAAGTCCAGTGCCAACGCTCATCATGGGCACTCTGATCGGTCTGCAGCCACTCAGACCCATATGCAGCAGGGTGTGATGCACTGTGTGTTGTGACACATTCCTCCCATAACCATTATTACAAAATTGTTTGACTATTGTTCGGACCAGACGAGATAGCCTTCGTTGCACTTCCACATCAACGAGCCTTGGGCGCCCAACACCCTGTCACCAGTTTGTGGTTTGTCCCTCCTCGGACCACTGTCAGTAGGTACTCACTGACAAAGTCGCTGAGGTCTTTTCTCCTGCCCATTTCTCCTGCATTCAACACGTTGACGACTAATGATTGTTCACTTACCATCTAATCTACCCAGACCTTGGCATGTGGCCTTGTTAGGAGATGATCAACATTATTTGCTTCACATGTGAGTCGTCATAACGTTTTGGCTCACCAGTGTATGCAACTTTTGAATTTAAAAATGTATTACTATATGTTGAAATTAATATTAACCAATGTTCATAAATGCTGTACAAGTATTGTTTATTGTTAGTTCATGTTAACTAATGTAAAGACATTAAACCTGGTCTAATGTCACAAATTTGACTTTCACAAACTTTTGAGCCAAATCTTAAATATTTCTGATTCGTTTAACATTATAATGTTTCTTTGTTTAACATTATTCAAAATCCTAACACTTTCAGGTTCAAATTAGAGGATTATGATGTCCAGATTTTCAGTTTGGTTCAGACTTTTGCACCCCGCTGTTGATATATTATATCTACTTGTACCGTATACATGGGCTGTGAAGCGTATTGTCTAAGAAAATTGATATCATCTCAATTGCTTGTGTTATGTTGTAAACATTTGTCCTCATTTGCACTGTGTTTCTCTGTCTGAGGTTTAACGCTGGCATCCAGGCCGTGATTTGGTTATACAGCATGTCCTGTGCAAACACACACAAACACACAAACCCAAAGGCATTCACATAAATAGACAAACACACAAACACACACCCTTGGACAACATGACAAAAGCATCGGTCACACTTCAGTGAGTCACCTTTAAATAAAACAGCCAGGCCAATGAAACCAGCCCTGAGAAAAGATGTGTGGTCTATTTACAGCAGTGATAGCATAAACACAAAGTTATCATTAGTGGAACGATCCTCTCAGGATATGTAAACACTCATCCTTTTCAATTTCAAGCTAGCTGATTAGGTCAGGTGAACTCTGTGTCCCATTTTATATGAATGAGCCACGTTTTGTGCGGCAGATGTAGTCACACCTAATTATCCTCAGCAATCTTCCTGTAAACTGAAATTCAAGAAGCAAATGGCTATTGTTGAGTGCCAATGAGTATGAGACACCTCTGCTGATAAAACCGGGGCTTGGATACCTGGAAAAACACAGAGCTCTGTTTATGCCAATGATAACGATCTGGCATAAATGGACAGATAAGCTCCGCCCACTGCCCCCCCTCACAACCACCCTCTTAGATAAACTCAAGTGAACAAGTACTTCAAAACAACATTTGCAAAATGTAAACATGTTGTTTTACATGGTGCTTCATTCAAATGAAAGAGAGTTGTCAGCTATATAATTTCTATTCAGGTTTTGAGTCAAACATCCTATTACACAAATACTTGAGTCATTGACAAATAAGGTTGTCTGAGAAGATAAAAATGAGAAATTGTTTAAATAAGCACTTTTTAAACACATGTCAAGTTCGTAGACATGCATTATTTGACTCCATGTTGGTTTGATACATTTTTGTGAAACATTTATAGCATTTTTATTAGTGCTGTCAGTCGATAAAAGGATTTCACAGTATTAAGATAGAAATGCACTAAAATAGCACTGATTCAAGTAACATTAAACCTTTCCCAAAGTATAAGTGGGAGTTTGACTAATTGAAAGAACTAGTTTTCCCATAGGTTGCATTTTTATTGCAATGCACATTAAATCTCTTAAACTCTCATCCTACACAATATTAATCAGCCGGCAGATTGTGGCTATTTGCTTTGTTACAGCCATCATGAAGCCGCGTTCATGATTCATGTCAGAGCGTCAAAGCCAGTGACAAGCATTGCTTTGAACTCCACATGAAAAGCGCTTGCAGGAAAAAGTCTCATTCTGCATTTTGGTGATGGTTAAGACTTGGTGTGCTTCTGTGGTAATTAAAACGTGCCTTACATAGGCTGAAAAATTATTTCTATCACAAGACCCATCTGGGCTTGTTTTGTACATCAAATAGTGCTAAGATCTCCTGTCTTCATCATTTTATCACTGACAGGGAAGAGATTATTTTATTTACTAAGATATCAAGCTCTATGGCTCTATAATAGGAGAGAGCGTAACAGTCAACTAGCGTGTTATGACAGTACCACCCTTAGAATGTCTATGGGACCGTCGCGTTATACTATTTTATGCTGCCAACCAGGACTGGACTGGTAATCTGGCATACCGAACATTTTCCTGATGGGCCGATGCACTTTGAGGCCGACTGGCTGGCCATCAGGAGAGGCGAGCGGGCTGGTGGTCGGCGCAAAACAGGCCGAATGGGCCGCGATTATCTAAAATGAGCCGCCGCGTTATGTAGAACGGACCACAAAACGGCACCACGATATGCAGAAGAGGACAGCGCACCGGACACACCCAACCCTCCACTCCCCACTCATCAACCTTGGGCACAACCCCCCACCCCCCCTCCCCCCTTAACAACTTTTGCGCCTGTTGCTATATAAAATCCTGGGCCGATTTCTCTTCCCAGTCCAGCCCTGCTGCCAACCCAAACACAAAAAAATATATCACATTCTGCTAATATCTTAAACAAAACACTACATAATGCCAATACACAAAACCCCTCAGAACAAATGCTAAAAGATCTAAATGCAACATGCAAAAAAAATGAAGAAATTATACACAAAAAAAAGCACAATTCCAAAAACAATGCCCAGGATGTAATTGTGAATATAATGATGAATCATGAAAATACCTTGCAAATTTGATTAAACGCAACAAATGAAAATCACTGATAACAGCAATAGAAAATCCTGAAGGTAAAAATTTATATACGGCACAAGAACATTCTACAATCATCTGTATAGCAATGAGAAACAATGATGAACAGATTCACAACTTCTTAAGTAATATAGTATTACCAAGTTTAACCACATCCCACATAATAGCCCTAGATGAACCAATAACAGAGGAATACAAAAAAAGCTTTACATTCATTATCAAATAATATAACCCCTGGATTAGATGGATACCCACCAGAATTGTATAAACATTTCTGGCAAACAATATCACCCCATCCTTAAGAATGACATTCTTCCACCCATATTTCAACATATTCCACCCTACATTAATAATGTACTATTACAATTTACTGGCCATTATACCTCATCAACACACATATGAAAGTAATTAGTAAAGCATTAGCTACACGTCTAGAATCTTTTTTCCCATTTCTAATCCACACAGACCAAGCAGGCTTCATAATTGGATGACATTCTTCAAACAACAAACAACATCTATTCAATATCTTAACCCTTAGTAAACAACAAAACAAAAATATGATTATTGCATCACTTGATGTTGTAAAAGCATTCGACGAGGTAAACTGGAATTTTCTTTCCAACTCTGGAAAGATTCGGCTTAGGTATGTCATTCATTAATTGGATTAAAACATTGTACTCCTAACCCGTCTTTGTTAGTATTTGGTAGTATTGCCTTTAAATTGATTAACTTGAGTCAAACATTTTTGGTAGCCTTCCTCAAGCTTCTCACAATAAGTTGCTGGAATTTTGGCCCATTCGTCCAGACAGAACTGGTGTAACTGGTGAGTCAGGCTGGTAGGCCTCCATGCTTGCACACGCTTTTTCAGTCCTGCCCACATCAGATTGATGTCAGTACTTTGTTATGGCTACTCCAAAACCTTGACTTTGTTGACTTAAACCATTTTGCCACAACTTTGGAGGTATGCTTGGGGTCATTGTCCATTTGGAAGACCCATTTGAAACCAAGCTTAAACTTCCTGGCTGATGTCTTGGGATGTTGCTTCAATATATCCACATAATATTCCTTCCTCATGACATCATCTATTTTGTGAAGTGCACCAGTCCCTCCAGCAGCAAAGCACCCCCCAAACATGATGTTTCTGAATACTCCCCTCATCTGCTATTGTTTAAATTGTCAGATAGTCCTATCCCCAACTCACACCATTGGTTGAGGAACGTTGTTGATGTGGGTCTAAGCAGGTCATTCAAAACAAACACAGGACTTTTTATAGTGCCACAGAGACACAGTGATTACAGTTTTTGAGAAAATTAACCTCTGAATGGCCTGCTTACAGTTGTCACTGCATATTATGCTGTTAAGTGTTTAACACTGAAAAAGATACATCAGCTTTAAGACATGAATGTCAAGACGTTGTCTTTGGGTTACTTTATCCGACCTTTTTTTGGTTGCACCACCTGACTTTGGTTTGATGGACAAAAGTTTAAAAAAAAAATTATACAAGTTTGGAAACAAAATTCTCACTGTATATTTTTTTAAGGAATAATAATTAAAGATTACTACTTATGCCAACATTTCTTTAATTTCTTCAAAAAAAGTTATTTAAGTTAATATTATTTATTTGACTGTCTCAGGATGCTTACACCACATTTGAATCTTTGAATTATTTAATTTATTTTCACTTTAAGCACCAGAAAAAAATGTATTAACATTTCTTTGGTCAAAGATATCAAAAACATGTCCATAATTGCAGAGTTATTGTTTGGTGTAAATAGCATTTTTGATGTATATATAAATAACATAAAGGGATAGTTCATCCAAGAAAGAAAATCCATGTCTTCTGAAGCACTATGACAAGAGTGGGTGAGAAACAGATCAATATTACGTCATTTTTTACTATCAATCTCCACTTTCACTTTTACATTCTTCTTCTTTAAATTTTGGTGATTCGCAATCTTCATGCATATCGCCGCCTACTGGGCAGGAAGGACAATTTATAGTAAAAAGTACTTTAATATTGATTTGTTTCTCACCCACTCTTATCATATCACTTCTGAAATTATATATTTAACCACTGGAATTGTATAGATTACATATATGCTGCCTTTATGTGCTTTTTGAGCTTGAAAGTTCTGGTCACCATTCACTTGCATTGTATGGACCTACACAGCTGAGACATTCTTCTAAAAATCTGTTTGTTTTCAGTAGAAGAAAGAAAGTCATACATATTTGGGATGGCATGAGGGTGAGTAGATAATGAGAAGATTAACATTTTCAGGTGATTAATACCTTTAATAGATCGAGCCCCAAAAAAAACCATTTTTAATAAATAATTGACTCGCTTGTTTGCTGTAGCTGTGGCTTTGCATGTTAGTTTAAAACATCTAGTTTTAAACTGTCTGGAATGAGAATTTTTCTGTGAACTCTTTCGTCCTAACTAATATTGCATACATCTTCGCATACATCATATTTTTGTAATAATTCTTGTGATTAAAAGTGAACATAACAAAACCAAACTGGGATAGATTAAGGTTAAGCATCTATATAATACAGGGACAATATATACTTTCCATACATGTCAGGTTGGGGCAGGTTGTCACATATTTATTGTGATAGGTTGTTACGTGTGTTTTCATGTTGTAATGTTCATTTTGGGTGAACTATACCTTTAAATATGACAAAAAAAAAATTTGTTAAACCTGTGCACACCCCTGGGCCCCAGTGTGAGAGTTAAAGTAATAGGTTCTATAACATTTACAGAAACTTTAAATAGAGAGAACGGCTCAGTTTTATAGCATTTTCTCAGTAATTACAGCCGTTTTTAATTATAATCAGATCTGCTGCCCAATGCATTTAGAGAGCTGCAAAACAGTGACTAATAAGATGGACACCTCGTTTAATTGCAAGCTTAAACAAACCTTTAGGCTTTTCCGTCATGCCTGACTGATTTGGCAAAACGCATTTTTTTACCATACAGGAGCAATTGCTCACCAAACAAAGGCCCGTTTTTACAACAGTGGCTCCAAACGAACCTCCATAGGCCAGCACGGGGGCCAGCTGTTTGTAAAAGCAAATGCAGTCTTGTGTTACCATAGAAGCGGTTTTGTTTAATTACAAACAAAACCAGCAACCAGTTAAATTGCTGTTTATGATGTGCCACCATCCTGACTCTGTTCAAATGACTATTTGTTAGGAAAAAGTTATATTTTTTAGTTACAAAGCAGATCTGGCATTGCAACTGCCGTGTAGAAGATGTGAAATGAGTGTTAGGCTCTTGTGTGTAATCTTTTTCCATGTAAAATCCTCATATACCTGTTTAATATATGTAAAGTAAAGACAACTATAAACAAGCTTTCTGTTGATTTGTTTCCATGAAAAGTGTAACAATCTGTGTCAGTTTCAAAACATTGCTCTGTTTGAGCATACTACCAGATCGACCAATGGAGTGAGTTTGGAGGCGGGGCTATCTTTACCGCTACTTGCTATTCATCACTGAAGCACATACTGTAAACAAGAAAATATTAACATTTAATAAATGCCAAATCTGATCACTTATCCTTAGATTACTCATGAGACATTCATCAAAAATAATAATTGGATTTATTTGATATTTAAGATGCAAATTTTAGATAAACTTCTGGACACTGTCCGAACTTCATCGCAAAGGCAATTAATCAAAGTGAAGTGATCAAAGAGGCCAAAATTGTACAATGTTAAACTGGCTTTTTAACTCAATATGATGTTTTATTGTCTGCCAGGTAAAAAGTAAAAGCACTCCTCTCCTCAACAAACCACACGATTTTGTTTCGTTCATGTATGTAGCACAAATGGACGAGTTACGTGGGGAGCGTTAGGGTTTTGTTTTTTAAAATGTACGTATGTATGAAGAATAGTAATAATGATTGTTGCCTTACCAAACATCACTAATAACACCATTTGAAATTACACAAGGCTGTACAAATCATTGTGTACGAATTGCATTGCAAACATAAAGAAACTCTGTAAACACAGTTTTTAATTATTAGATGAAACAATGTCCGAACGAAAGATTGTAGATTAAACAACGACTGTGCAAAAGATTGTACGAATGATTGTGAACTTACGAACTCTGTAAACACTTAAATAATTAGATGAAACAACAACTTTAAGAATGATTGTATGAATGATTGCGATATTTCATTAATTTCATAATGTAAACACAGTAATTAATCAGTAAACAACGACTGTGCGGAAGATTGAATGGATGATTGCGAAATTGTACGAATTTCATCAATTTCATCAAATTGTATTAATTTCATTACAAATGTAAAAGAATCTCTGTAAACACAGTTATAAATTATTGGACTAAACAACAACTGTGCGAGAGATTGTGTGAATGATTGCGAAATTGTACAAATATAAAAGAAACTCTGTTAACACTTTTAAATAATTAGATTAAACAACACAATGTATGAATGATTGTATGAATGAATTTCAATTTGATTAATTTCATTACAAACATAAAAGAAACTCTGTAAACACAGTTATAAATTGTTGGATTATACAACAACTTTGCGACTGATTGCGAAATTACGAATTTCGTTACAAAACGTAAAAGAAACTCTGTTGAAACAGATGTACTTATTAGATGAAACAATGCCTGTACGAATGATTGTATGAATTTCATTACAAATGTAAAAGAAACTAAACAGTTTCATATAATTAGATAAAATGACTGTACGAATGATTGTAAAAGTTTATTAATTTCATTACAAACGTAAAAGAAACAATATAAACACAGTTTTAAATTATTAGATGAAATAACAACTGTGCAAAACATTGTATAAATGACTGTGACTAAATTTTGCCCAAAAATCGCACCAAATTAAATCTTTTAGACCATACCACATGTGCAGTCTTAAAACTATAAAGAAAACTACGACTTCGAAAAATGTGGTATGTTATTACTTTTAAACCACAACGCAAGATTGTTTAAAAATTTGCACAAGGCACACCAAGACGTATTTCATTCGCAGTAAAATGTTTACAAATTACACAAATAAATACAACAAAATTTTCTGTCATTGCAATTGAACCAAAAAGTTGCTAAATCCTAAACATAAATCAAAACTTCGTATCCCATTCTAGGACAAACATGTTAGGGCAATTTTAGCCTCAATCGCCATTCGCTAATTAAATTGATTGGTGATTGAGTCAAACATTTCAAAGATGTTTCTTTTGTGTTCCACCGAAGTAACTAGTCAGGGTTGGAATGACATAAGGGTGAGTAAATGATGACAGAATTTGTATTTTAAGGTGAACTATTGCTTTAAAGTAATAAATGGTGCTTGAAATGAGGTATACGTATATATAGGTGACGTCTTTCATGTGATGTGTACATTTGTGTAGTGGATCACCATTTAAGCCCTAAATCATTCATATAAGCATACCTGTGATTTATGTTCCTTCAAAAGCCAAGTACTTACTTTAACAAAACATGCGTTTGCTGTAGGTACGGAGTCAAACAAAGGATTTAACTCACACCAAGGTAAACCCTGTGGGTAATGTTTGAATAATATTCCTAAGAGTGTTCTTGGTCTGGAGTCATATCAGGTGAATCTTGGCAGTCTATAGTGATGGATAAAGAAAATATGATGCCTAAGCTCTTTACGAGACAAAATATGGCTTTGTAAGCAACCGTCAATCATGTTAACAATAGCAATTAAAGAAATGCAATGCAAGTATGTTTATCTATTTTGCTTGAGGACAATCAAAACAGTTTAGATAGCGGCACATTCATCTCATTTGTTTCCTTGCAGATGTAGTCAAAGGAACGGATTTCTTAAGTATAAACTTGTTTAATTGGATTTACACACTCGTTTAAGCGTGCCGGTGAAATCAGAACGGAGTGTATGCTTCATAGTAGATCAAAAGAGTCGATAGAGACACTCAGTCTAATAAATCTTTCTTAGATAAACACACATAATTTTTTTTTGACTCTCTGACACATTAAGAAAGGGAAAAGGTGTGTTTGTGTGTGTGCAGAGAGAGAGAGAGAGAGAGAGAGAGAGAGAGAGAGAGAGAGATGGAGATAATAAGGGAAGCCCCTTACTGAAGCTATGATTTCAGAAAGTAGTTTGATTGTGCATTCTCACATCTGACACACCGTCTGAAAAAGAAATCTACGATCAACAAGGAAACAACTTTCAAGAATTTGTGAGTTTCAGTCTGTTTTTAAGAAGTTTAGGCTGAACACCTCTCCAATTAAATGCAATCACACTATAGACAGAATTGAAGAGCTCCATCTAGTGGCCAGACCCCCAATCCCCCCAAAAACAAGTATACTTACTTTTTATAATTACTATAATATTACTAGTAAAACCATGGTTTCCATCAAAAAAAAAAAAAAAATATATAAATAAAAATAAAATAATAATAATTGAAAAAAGGTTAACCAAAAACAACCATATGGTTACTACAGTCTACAATATTGGTAGCACTTTATTATATGGTTATTGCAAGGACACGCAAAACTATTGCGAGAGATCGCAAAACTTATTTCAAGGGAACGCAAAACAAAACGTATTGCAAGGGAACGTAAATCTATTACGAGGGAACGCAAAACTTATTACAAATGAATGCAAAAGTTATTACAAAGGAACACAAAACTTATTGTGAGGGACCACAAAACTTATTGCGAGGGAACGCAAAACTTATTGCGAGGGAACACAAAACTTATTGCGAGGGAACACAAAACTTATTGCGAGGGAACACAAAACTTATTACAAAGGAACCCAAAACATATTGCGAGGGAACACAAAACTTATTGTGAGGGAACACAAAACTTATTGCAAGGGAACTCAAAACTTATTGCAAGGGAACACAAAACTTATTGCGAGGGAACACAAAACTTTTGCAAGGGAACACAAAACTTATTGCAAGGGAACACAAAACTTATTGCAAGTGAACAAAACTTATTGCGAGGGAACACAAAACTTATTACAAAGGAACACAAAACTTATTGTGAGGGAACGCAAAACTTATTGCGAGGGAACTCAAAACTTATTGCGAGGGAACACAAAACTTATTGCGAGGGAACTCAAAACTTATTGCGAGGGAACTCAAAACTTATTGCGAGGGAACACAAAACTTATTGCGAGGGAACACAAAACTTATTGCAAGGGAATGCAAAAGTTATTACAAAGGAACACAAAACTTATTGCGAGGGAACACAAAACTTATTGCAAGGGAACACAAAACTTATTGCGAGGGAACACAAAACCTATTACAAAGGAACGCAAAACATATTGCGAGGGAACGCAAAACTTATTGCGAGGGAACACAAAACTTATTGCGAGGGAACACAAAACTTATTGCGAGGGAACACAAAACTTATTGCAAGGGAACCAAAACTTATTGCGAGTGAATGCAAAACGTATTATGAGAGAATGAAAACTTATTGCGAGGGAACGCAAAACTATTTGCGAGTGAAAAAACTATTTCAGAAAACGAAGACTGCTGCAGACAGTTGCTTTGGTGCGTTTATGTATGGACTTTTACCTTTCCAATACGGTGAATGGCTTATGTACAATGGCCCATTGGAACAGCCACTAATGAAGCATCTATGCATGTATATCTATGGTTGCTATAGCCTCCTGATTGGCTGACAGATTGAAGGCTCTGTTTATTGGTTGTTCAATGTATTTGTTTGCTTCTTAAGTGAGGAAAACTTAAGTGTCTTAAGTCTGGAAAGCATCTTTCAGGAGTAAACCTGAAGCAACATGATAAAAACAACTCAGAATTTCTGCAAACCTGAAACCTCATAGGAATGTTCAAGCAAACACCAAGAACACCCACGTAACCACATAGCAACATGTTAAAAACATTTCAGAACTCCTTAGCAACTTATGCTGTACTCTGTCTACATAGAGAAGAAAACATTTTAGCATGAATGTGTCAATGTGAAGTATTGAATGACTCATATATATATTGTTGGCGTCTTATTTCAGTTGTTGGGAAAACACAGCTGTGGAATGGACACTTCTCATCTATATGATTATGAAGCAATGTTGAAAATCTATTTAACCATAGGTGTGAATATCGAATTAGAGTGATAGGAAAAGAGCACACATGGTAAAGACACTCATAACAGCTGTCTTGAGTGTTATAAGCCCCCAAAGCTGGTCAGTTTGTTTCACTAATTTGTTGCAGATGTTTTGGGTTCAAATATGTAACAGATTGTATCGAATTCTCTCTCTTTCTCGTGTGTGTGTGTGTGTGTGTGTGTGTGTGTGTGTGTGTGTGTGTGTGTGTGTGTGTGTGTGTGTGTGTTGTGTGCGAGAGAAAGACATAAAAGGTTTTGAGACCCAGGTCAAACTTTAACCTAAGCATAGCAGTGTATGCTCATACTTAGGCTAATGAGTTGAACAAACCTCTAACTGCAAGAATTACATTTATGTCCTGCACCATGAGTGCAAAGGACATGAATGACACCTCAAATCGTGCATCCTGTTGAGGAGAGCTGGTGCTATTTCTCTTCTAAGTAACCAGACTTTTTTGTGAGGTAGACAATAGGCCATAAAATATTAAATAAATAAAATCTAAAAATCTCATAGACATCCACTGAAAGAGAGGATGTGCCATATCTAAGGGCCAGAATATTTAGGTTGGGCTCCTTTGACTTGGAGCAAAAAGCAACCCCTGGCAACCATCCAGAATACCTTAGCAACCTCCAAGCAACCACCCAGAACACCCTACCAACCAGGTAGCAACAAAATAAAAGCATACAGAACTCATTCACTGCTGCAAAGCAATGTCCTAGCAACCAGAATACCCCAGCAACCGCATAGCAACCCGCTAAAGAACATTCATACCTCCTTAAAAACTACATAGCAACCTCCAAAGCAACTACCTAGAACAACATAGTAACCTCCAAGCAACCACCCAAAACCCCCAATGCAGTTACTAAGCAACCACTTAGAATAAGACCACATAGCAACAAAGTAAAATACCTAGAACTTCTTCACTACTACATAGCAATGTCCTAGCTGCCACCCACAATACCCTAGAAAACCGTATAGAAACACGCTAAAAACACTCGTAACTCTTTAAAAAAATGCATAGCAATGTCCTAGCAACCACACAGAACACCCTAGCAATTGCATAGCAACCTCCAAAGCAACCATACAGCATACCCTACCAACAGCAAATAAACAACAAAGAACACAACACACTAGCAACCACTTAGCAATGTGCTAGAAACTTCCCAGAATACCCTAGCAACTACTTTGCAACATGATAAAAACACTCGGAACACTTAAGCAACCCCCTAGCAACCATTCAGAACACCCTAGCAATCGCATAGCAACCTCCAAAGCAACCATCCAGCATACCTTACCAACAGCCAAGCAACCACCAAGAACACAACACACTAGCAAACACTTAGCAATGTGCTAGAAACTTCCAAGAATACCCTAGCAACTGCTTTGCAACGTGCTAAAAACACTCGGAACACTTAAGCAGCCCCTTGGCAACACCTTAGCAACCCTAGCAAATCCACCCAGAAATCCTTAGCAGACTGCTTAGCAATTTCCAAGCCCAGAATGTCATAGCAACCGCCTATCAATATATTTCCTGAGCAACTGCATTGGAGTGGTGGTAGCGTAGTGGGCTAAAGCACATAACTGGTAAGCAGAAGGTTGCTGGTTCGATCCCCACAGCCACCACCATTGTGTCCTTGAGCAAGGCACTTAACTCCAGGTTGCTCCGGGGGGGATTGTGCCTGTAATAAGTGCACTGTAAGTCACTTTGGATAAAAGCGTCTGCCAAATGCATAAACGTAAATGTAACGCATTGCAATGTCCTCGCAACCAATCGGCACACCCTAGCAACCGTATAGCAGCACACTTGCAACCACCCTAGTATCGTGAAAGCGTGGTTGAAGCACATTTTCTTAAATTAATGTATGAATGTAAAAACCTAGCAGAAATCTTACTGACTCTGTGCATGGATGAATCATACATGGCTGAACCTTTCAAAGACAAACCCGTCCCATTTCTGTCTTTTAAACAAGAGATTATTACTGTCCAGGGTTTCAGAGCGACCAGGAATTATGTCTGCTGTCAGGGGCGGGAAGGGTTGAGTTCTGTTTGTAGACCTTCCAGTGTTGTGGTTTCAATCATTCCATTGAAATGATTTGTTTAATCTTCTCTCCATTTCTCACCACCAACCTTTGACAATCGCTAACCTCAAACAGCAAGAAATACTCACACCTCCACATATTTACATTGGTTTTATGCGGGCCTTGGGAGATTTTGAACAATGTGTGGATTGTGCATTGTAGAGTGGGCCAGGTGTTTATCAAGTGTGTTTGAAACAGCGTGGGTTGATTCTGTTGTGTATTA
This sequence comes from Xyrauchen texanus, assembly GCF_025860055.1. Lineage (NCBI taxonomy): Eukaryota > Metazoa > Chordata > Actinopteri > Cypriniformes > Catostomidae > Xyrauchen > Xyrauchen texanus. The sequence goes on along the minus strand of NC_068325.1, from coordinate 17,718,623 downwards.
AAGGTGTGGGTTTAACAAGTGCATTGTGCATTCAGGTCAGAGTGGGCGTCTTAAGTGTTTTCATCGAGAACTCAATGAGAAGGCCATGGGGTCATCACCCCAACTGAAAGCAATAACCCTGTAATCTGATTGGTTTCCAGTTGCTCAAGTTTAGCAATGAAAAATAAACACGTTATGAATATAAAGAGAGATAGAGATAGAGTACACATGTTTGAACCACCTCTTACAGTAATACGTTGGATCTGATCTGGCGCATAAAATTCCATCCACTAATGAACAGATTAAGGGACTAATTGATATAAATTCTAATACCATGTTCCTCACTCCAACCGATGAGAGGGAGGTTATGAAAGTAATTAGGGACTGCAAGAACAAAATATCCCAAGACATATATAATATCGATATGAGGATTGTTCGTAATGTTGCAGAAGAAATTATAAATCCATTCACATATATCTGTAACTTATCCTTTCAATTTGGTCATTTTCCATCGCAAATGAAAACTGCTAAAGTCATACCAATTTTAAAGTCGGGGGACAAACAGTTGCCACAGTTTTCCAAAATTTTAGAAAAATTATATGACAAAAGACTCCGGAGCTTCATTGATAAACACCAATTACTATCCGATTGTCAATATGGGTTCAGGGAAAATAGATGTACTTCACATGCATTAATTGATTTATTGGAAGAAATTACAGATGGTATTGAAAGAAATACATTTGTTTTGGGAATCTTTATAGCTCTCCAAAAGGCCTTTGATACCATTGATCACCAGATTTTAATAAAAAAGATGGAGGACTATGGCATAAGGGGAATAGCAAAAAAATGGTTGGAGAGCTATCTAGGTGAGAGGAGACAGATTGTTGAGATTGATCAATATAAATCAGGGTTTCTGGATATAACGTGTGGAGTACCGCAGGGGTCAATACTGGGACCTACACTATTCCTAATGTATATTAATGAATTATGTAAAATAACAACGAAAATGAAATGTATCCTTTTTGCTGATGATACCAATATTATTTGTGCCGATGACAACCTGGAGCAACTTTTGGCCTCGGTAACTGTGGAATTGGTAAAGTTAAAAACCTGGTTCAATATTAATAAACTTTCTTTGAATTTGAAAAAGACAAAAATTATGCTGTTTAGTAATCGTAAATGTAATATACCTGTTAAAATTGTTATTGATGACATACTAATAGAAAAGGTTCAACAAAATACATTTTGGGGCGTTATAATAGATGAGAGGATCTCTTGGAAACCCCATATAAGCTACCTGAGGACAAAAGTGGCTAAATGTGTTGGAATGATGAAAAGATCATATAATTTACTGAACACTAAAGCTCGACTTCTACTGTATCATTCATTTGTTATGCCATATTTATATTATTGTGTTGAAATTTGGGGGAATTGTTACAAAACTCACTTACAGCCCTTGATCACTCTGCAGAAAAAGGCCATTAGGATTGTCTCTGGTGTTTATTACAGACATCATTCCAATCCATTGTTTGTAGAGCTGGAAGAACTTAAGTTGCAGGACGTGATCAATTTTAAAACTGTTCAAATTATGTTTAGGGCATCTCAAAATACCTTGCCTCCTACTGTTCAAAATTTATTTCATGATAGAGATGCTCATCATAGTTACACATTAATAAATATTTGCCCAAATTAGGGAATGAGGTTTTGCCCCAAGTGAAGGAGTTCAAGTACCTCGGGGTCTTGTTCACGAGTGAGGGGACAATGGAGCGGGAGGTTGGCCGGAGAGTCGGGGCAGCAGGGGCGGTATTGCACTCGCTCTATTGCACCGTTGTCACGAAAAAGAGCTGAGCCGAAAGGCAAAGCTCTCAATCTACCGGTCAATTTTTGTTCCTACCCTCACCTATGGTCATGAAGGTTGGGTCATGACCGAAAGAACTAGGTCGCGAGTACAAGCGGCCGAAATGGGCTTCCTCAGAAGGGTGGCGGGCTTCTACCTTAGAGATAGGGTGCGGAGCTCAGTCATCCGTGAGGAGCTCGGAGTAGAGCCGCTGCTACTTTGCGTTGAAAGGAGTCAGTTGAGGTGGTTTGGGCATCTGGTAAGGATGCCCCCTGGCCGCCTCCCTAGGGAGGTGTTTCAGGCACGTCCAGCTGGGAGGAGGCCTCGGGGTCGCCCAGTTAGAGCTGGTTAATGTGGCTCGGGATAGGGAAGTTTGGGGCCCCCTGCTGGAGCAGCTGCCCCCGCGACCCGACTTCGGATAAGCGGTTGAAGATGGATGGATGGATGGATGGATTTGCCCAAATTTAGAACCACTTTAAAATCAATGTGTATTTCAGTGCGAGGAGTGAAGCTTTGGAATGATTTGGTGGATGAATTAAAAACCTGTCCTAATATAATTCATTTTAAATATTTGTTTAAAAACAATGTTATAATATGTAGAAATATGTAGAGGACAGTGAATGATGCCCTCAGCATGAAGCTAGTGGTGAGAGGGTGTAGATGCAGAGAGTGTTTGGGCCAGTGTCTTTTGTAAGGGTGTGTGGTGTGTGTGTGTTGTTTTGTCTTGTTTGTCTTATACCAATTATATAGTAACAATTGTTCTTCTGTATGTACTGTACAGGAATACTGTTGCTTTTGAATTATTTTGTTTGTATATTGTTTTTGTATTACATTTTGTGTTGACTGTGAGGGGGTTTGGAATTATATAAGCGTTTGCTTCATCCACCTCCTTTTCAAACCACGCACTTGTATAATTTGTCTATTAGGTAGCCTGTTATGTTGATTTGTGAGAAAACTAGAATGCAGGTTTGAAATAAATCATCATCATCATCATCATCATATTCCGGGTTCAATACAAGTTAAGTGGCATAATGCTAATTAACAGTAAGGCGCTTACAATGGAAATGAATGAAGCTAGTTTATCTGTTTAAAAGTATAGCCACAATGATTTCAGAGTGATAAAATCGCTTACTAACTTATATCCAATTTTACAAGTAATGCTGTAAACCCAGAATTTAAACAACTTTACAGCTCCAATAATAGAGTTTTAACAGATCTCAGGCCAAACATGTTAAAACAGGTCATTAAATCAACACTTGAATGTATGTTCATGAAAAACAAAAACCCCCGACTTCATTTATAGACATTGAGAAATACACTGCAGGCACATTGTTTGAGATGAAAGAGAGGGAAAGGGGATTTTAATCTGATTTGCACATGTTACACGTGGCTAAATTGATTTACATGTGTAATATTCAAAGTTTTTAACAGTTCTGTTCCGAGACTGAGCCAATGACAAATAATGCTGCTTATCGTTTAAATAAATTATAGAATCAAATACGTATTTAATCAAATAGACATTAACACATAAAGTAGCTTTTAGTATCTAACAGCATAACAAATGTAGCATGACTAGCTTAGCTACGCTAAAACTGCTACAAGCTACAAGCTACAAGCTACAGGCTATTCATAATTTAAAGTAGCTTCAACAAAACTGGTACATTTTAGAAGGGCGTTCTCTCATTCACATTTTCAGAAAGCTGTTATCATCTCACAGACTTTTCAAAAACAGAACACATAAATAAATGCCAGGGAGTTTCTCTCTCTCTCTCTCTCTCTCTCTCTCCAGTGATTTGATACTATGTATTTAGCATCTGTTCCCAGAACTTGCTATTTTCCATTTCTTTATTTTAGCTGAGGTTTTTAAAGCTGAACTTACTCCTGTAAATGTATTCTAGTGCCAACCAAGTTCAGAGCCAAACCTTAATGGAGTGTCTGTACACAGTTCCCACATGTTTCGCCCTCACCAAATCACATGATGAAGAGGCACTCTGTTCAGATCACTATCAGGATCATACAAAGCTTGTCTGATAGTTTTAAATGAAAGCATGAACTTTGGTTAGAAATATTCTTCATACATCCCTTTAAGGGATAGTTCACCCAAAAATGAAAATTCTGTCATTTTTTTCTCACCCTTACGTTTTTCCAACCCTGAATTACTTCATTGTAAAAAGATGCAATTAAAGTTAATGGTGAATGAAGTTGCCAGTTCCTAACATTCTGTAAAAAAGATGCAATAAAAGTAAATGATCAGTCCCTTGTGTTCAGTTAAAGAAGGATGCAATGAAAGTGAATGGTGACTGAGGTCGTCAGTCCCTAAAATACTGTAAAAAATATACACTGAAAGTGAATGATGAATGTCATTGTCAGTCCCTAATGTTCTGCTGAACAAAGATGCAATGAAAGTGCATGGTGACTGAGGTTGTCAGTTCCTAACAGTATGTTAAAAAGTGATGCTTTGAAAGTGAATGGTGACTGAGATTGTCAGTTCCTAAATTTATGTTAAAAAGTGATGCTATGAAAGTGAATGGTGACTGAGATTGTCAGTTCCTAACTTTATGTTAAAAAGTGATGCTATGAAACAGAATGGTGACTGAGGTTGTCAGTCCCTAATGTTCTGTTAAACAAAGATACAATGAAAGTGAATGGTGACTGAGGTTGTCAGTCCCTAACATTCTGTTAAAGAAAGATACAATGAAAGTGAATGGTGACTGAAGTTGTCAGTCCCTAACGTTCTATTAAAGGAAGATGCAGTGAAAGTGAATGGTGACTGAGGTTGTCAGTCCCTAACGTTCTGTTAAAGAAAGATACAATTAAAGTGAATGGTGACTGAGATTTTCAGTTCCTAACTTTCTGTTAAAAAGTGATGCTATGAAAGTGAATGGTGACTGAGATTGTCAGTTCCTAACATTATGTTAAAAAGTGATGCTATGAAAGTGAATGGTGATTGAGATTGTCAGTTCCTAACATTATGTTAAAAAGTGATGCTATGAAAGAGAATGGTGACTGAGGTTGTCAGTCCCTAACGTTCTGTTAAAGGAAGATGCAGTGAAAGTGAATGGTGACTGAGGTTGTCATTCCCTAATGTTCTGTTAAAGATAGATACAATGAAAGTGAATGGTGACTGAGGTTGTCATTCCCTAATGTTCTGTTAAAGATAGATACAATGAAAGTGAATGGTGACTGAGGTTGTCAGTCCCTAACATTATGTTAAAGAAAGATGCACTGAAAGTGAATGGTGACTGAGGTTGTCAGTCCCTAACTTTCTGTTTAAGAAAGATGCACTGGAAGTGAATGGTGACTGAGGTTGTCAGTGTTTTCAAATGCTTTGTTAGTGGGCATAATCTGCACAATCATCCAAATCTGCAATTTCCATTTTTTTTTTCTTGTACAACATCACAGTTAATATTGGGTTTTATGGAGCACAAAAACACACCTTTCCCGCAAGTCTTTTCCAGACAGCTGGACTCCACAGATGCACAAATATCTATCTGTTTTCAACATTCGCTTCCTTTATTTTACACTACTTTCACCCTCTTTCCCTCCGCCCCTCTCATTCTGTTGGCGAGGAGCCCCTGCCAGACTCTGTGGCTATGTGGTTTGGTTGGAAAGGTCTCCTTTTCTCTCTCTCTCTCTCTGTTCCCCTCTGTCTGGCATAGGTGTAGTGTTGGGCCTCTGCGTCTGAGAGCAGACACACACAAACACACTCACAACGTTTCCTTCGCACGCGAGGTGCCGTGAGGGCCTGTGGTCTCAGACATTCTCAGGTGGTGACTTCAGGAGAGCTCGTCTACGTCCACGGGGCTACTGGGAACATGGGCAGGCTTGTCCTTTTGGAGGTCTACAAGAGGAGGACCCCCCTTTCCTCTCTCTCTCTCTCTCTCTCTCATTCTTTCTTTTGGTCCACTCTTGGTCGGTTTCGGCTGTCGATCATCTGGTGCTGATTAGAGTTCTGCCTCCCTTGTTGACATGAGCCATGGGCTGATGAAGTCTACTATTCTTTTTCTGTTTCTCTTCTCTTCTCTTTCCTCTCCTGTTTCTCATTTGTTTCTTGGTTTCTCTCTCACGTGTTCTTGTTTTGTCTGGTCTCAGGAAAAAGATAACACTGACCATGTAAATGAACCATGTTTTTAGGCAGAATAGTTATGATTTGTATTACCATAGGTTTGGTTTTCCTGTATTGTTTCTAAGATTTTACCACAAATATCATGGTTAAAATATGTTTACTGTAGTAAAGCAATGGTGCATTATGTGATTACTATGGTTTTACCATGCATACCACAGTCCAACTACTGTATTGTTATTGTGAAAGCACAGGTAACCCCAATGAAAATAACCCATGGTTTTACTACAGTAACAATAGTTTAACTATGGTAAAGGTCGTAAAACATAGTACCCATAAAATGAACTATGGTGTGTACGTCATGTTTAGAATACATTAGGTTTATTGTAGGCTACATCACAGGCCTATTTTTCCCTATCCTACAGCTACTTGTTTTTGTTTTTTTACATCGTAACTGTTATTGGTTAACGTTCTTTACATATTAGTGACTGAGGTTGTCAGTCCCTAACTTTCTTTTAAAGAAAGATGCACTGAAAGTGAATGGTGACTGAGGTTGTCAGACCCTAACATTCTGTTAAAGAAAGATACAATGAAAGTGAATGGTGACTGAGGTTGTCAGTCCCTAACTTTCTTTTAAATAAAGATGCACTGAAAGTGAATGGTGACTGAGGTTGTCAGTCCCTAACGTTCTGTTAAAGAAAGATACAATGAAAGTGAATGGTGACTGAGGTTGTCAGTCCCTAACATTCTGTTAAAGAAAGATGCAATGAAAGTGAATGGTGACTGAGGTTGTCAGTCCCTAACTTTCTGTCAAAGAAAGATGCAATGAAAGTGAATGGTGACTGAGGTTGTCAGTCCCTAACTTTCTGTCAAAGAAAGATGCAATGAAAGTGAATGGTGACTGAGGTTGTCAGTCCCTAACGTTCTGTTAAATAAAGATACAATGAAAGTGAATGGTGACTGAGGTTGTCAGTCCCTAATGTTCTGTTAAAGATAGATACAATGAAAGTGAATGGTGACTGAGGTTGTCAGTCCCTAACGTTCTGTTAAATAAAGATACAATGAAAGTGAATGGTGACTGAGGTTGTCAGTCCCTAACGTTCTGTTAAAGATAGATACAATGAAAGTGAATGGTGACTGAGGTTGTCAGTCCCTAACGTTCTGTTAAATAAAGATACAATGAAAGTGAATGGTGACTGAGGTTGTCAGTCCCTAATGTTCTGTTAAAAATAGATACAATGAAAGTGAATGGTGACTGAGGTTGTCAGTCCCTAATGTTCTGTTAAAGATAGATACAATGAAAGTGAATGGTGACTGAGGTTGTCAGTCCCTAACTTTCTGTTAAAGAAAGATGCAATGAAAGTGAATGGTGACTGAGGTTGTCAGTCCCTAACATTCTGTTAAAGAAAGATACAATGAAAGTGAATGGTGACTGAGGTTGTCAGTCCCTAACTTTCTGTTAAAGAAATATGCAATGAAAGTGAATGGTGACTGAGGTTGTCAGTCCCCAACTTTCTGTTAAAGAAAGATGCAATGAAAGTGAATGGTGACTGAGGTTGTCAGTCCCCAACGTTCTGTTAAATAAAGATACAATGAAAGTGAATGGTGACTGAGGTTGTCAGTCTTTTCAAATGCTTTGTGATTGGGCATAATCTGCACAATCGTCCAAATCTGCACTTTCCATTTTTTTCTGAAGGTTAGTTACTTTTTAGACTAGTCAACTTCTAAATTTTTGTTTAAACATCAGTGAAATTAGTCATTCTGCACATCCCTAATAATAACTTGTAGAGGTTGCTAATTTTTGGAATTGCGCGAAAGCTTGAACCTGCAAGTGTAGTTCTTTCTCAATGCATGTAAACTGCTAAAAGCCCAGCACGTGCACAGAACAGCGCGTCACCCGATTATTCAAACTCTGTATTTAATTGCAGTCTTTACAGTGTAATAATCACATATGGTCATTTCACCATTTTGATTTTATTTCGATTAATTGTGCAGCCCTGAAGGATCATGGAATTTGTCTTCAGATTCTCTTTGTAAAACTTAATCGGCAAATAAAAATCACATTAAAATCATCGCGATCTCCACTATATTGCTTAATTTTATATCGTCTATCATATAGTGAATATATACGCCCAACCCTAGGTTGGAGTACAAAACTTAACTATATCATTAGAAAGCTTACATTTTTATTTTATTTTAGTGTATTAAAACTTAAAAATGCGTTTATGGGTCAAAGTGACTCAAAAAGATGGAGCAGGTTAATTATATACCCTGTTTCTCATTGAAATTGACTCCTCTACTCAATCTGTCCCATTTTAGTCGCCAAACCACCACAGAAACCAATCGTCCATTTCCCATGGTCTGAGTCATCCCTCTCTCTCCGTCAGTGGCCAACAATTGTGAATCACATATTTGTCTGCGGGAACACAATTCAGGCCGATAATCTTGGAGCTATTAGGAGAGGCCACTCAGGACTGTTGGACGCCCTCAGTGAACCTCAAGAAACAACCTCAAAGCAGTGAGAAGTTGAAAGATTGAGTGAGTTTGAGTGGATATGCATGTTCTTGTGTGTGAGAGGACTCTGCTGTTATAAAGGAACAGTTCAGCCAAAAATGTTGAATTTTTACCCTCATGTCGTTCCAAACTCATATGACTTACTTTCTTTGTTGAATTCAAAAGGAGATGATACAGATGAAAGAAATTGGGTAAACATGAGGGTAAATGATGACAGAATTTTCATTTTTGGGGAACTGTTCTTTTAAGTCCAAGTAAATTGGTTTGAAAATGCATGTTATTTCGTGTGGCAGCAAAGTTTCCAATCCATTACATACAATTATGTGATCATTTCTTGTTTTCAGGGCTTTAAGTACACACTGTGCACAGTTCTCGAGCCATTGGGCCCTCTTTCCTTCCACTATTAGAGCCGTCAATCTCCTTTTTCTGCCAAATGTGCTTTATTGCTTCTCTCAAAACCGGCCAACTTCCCGGTGCTTCTTGTACCAAGGTCAGCTTTGATTATTGCCTCTTCAATTGACTTGACAGAACGTGCGAGGGCGAGAGCGAATTCATGCTCCCCGTTTCACGCAGGGCCTTTTTGATTTGGCGGTGGTGACTGCTTTCTTCCTCCACGCATTTGTGGTCATTTTGAAATGTTATGTTTAAAATGTTATTACCGTGAAGCACTTTGGTCGACTCTGTTGTTTTAAATGCTATATAAATACATTTGAGTTGAGATTAAAGCACAAATGCTGTGATTTAATTATATAAATATATAGTTTGCATGTGCTGTGTGTTTCACAGTGGATTAGTGCTCTGCTATCTCATCTCAAACAACGTGAATGATTCTCAATGTCTCAAGCAGATTTATACATGCATTTAAAGTACGGCACTCATCTACACTAAGATTGCATCCTTCAGTGGTTTAATAGATCACACTAGGACATGTCACGATTTTAATTGGTTTAACTGTCCATTTCAGTGTAAAAGGAGTCCTCCATGGCAAATTGGATTGGTCAGTTGATTCCTTCGTCAATGTGGGTTGCATCCAACCTTAAAATTTCCTCAAATTTAATTGATTGACAGAGTGCCACTTTCCTAAACCCTTGCATTTCCCCCCAATGTCGAACTGGATATAGGTAAGCACGTTTCATGCCTATGTCAACGTGGGTTGCAGCCAATGTTAAAATTTCCTCAAATTATGGTCAACTGATAGAGCACCACTTTCGTAAAGACTTCCGTTTTTTTCCCCATGTTGAACTGGATATCCGAAAGCACGTTTCTTGGTCAACAGATGCCTGTGTCAACATGGGTTGCAGCCAATGTTAAAATTTTCTCAACTTTTGGTGAGTTGACAGAGTGCCACTTTCTCAAACACTTGCATTTCTGCCCTACGGCCTCACGACATATCATCCCCATGCAGGGTTGGGAGGGTTAATCTTGAAATGTATTCCACTACAGATTACAGATTACAGAGTACATGTGGTAAAATGTAATTTGTAACATATTCCGTTAGATTACTCAAAGTCAGTAACATATTCTAAATACTTTGGATTACTTCTGGTAGATGTTTTACTTGTTTTGACTATAAAACTCTGTCAGTAAAGTAAGACAAAATACACATGTTAAAAATACATTCTCTGAAAAACCTAAATATCTTCTGCAGTGTTGTTTCTAAAACAAGATCAATCAAACTGATCTTGTCTGAAGGATGTTTTGATATTTTTACTGGAAAACAATTCAAAAATTATTATCAAGAATATTACTTTTACCCTAATATCAAAGGTCTTACTAGAAAAAAAGAAATTATGATCCAACGTGAATTTTCTTGATAAAAAACATGATTTTATCTGGTAACATGTGCATGTAAACGTGCATGTGCATGTAAAATGACTAGAAATAGCATTTTAGCTTAGCGTAAAGCTAACAATTTACACAAGGTTTATTTCTATTTCTTCTGCTCCAAACTTACTTCAAACGTACTTCTCTGTCTGCTCGTATGAATGTAACACATCATAAGAAAGTGTTTCACCGCTGTTCAAATGCACTTTGGGTCATTTATATGTATAAATATTTAAATATCTAAAAAGACTAAATATTAAATGAAACAAATGACAATAAAATGCAAAGTAATCTCTTCAGTAATCAAAATACTTTTTGAATGTAACTGTATTCTAATTACCAATTATTTAAATTGTAACTGTAGTGGAATACAGTAACTTATATTTTGTATTATATGTAATCCCGTTTCATGTATTTCGTTACTCCCCAAGACTCTCCCCATGTACGCGCTCTTAGTCTCAGCCTCAGATGACAAGCTTATATATTGAGCAAAGACAGATCAGAGACCATCAGATGCATATTGCACATACTGTAAAGGCAGCAATCAGTTTCTGAAAATGACCAACTTCTGACCAATGAACATTTCCAAGGAAGAACTAGTCGCTGGATGGCAACGTTTCAAGAGAGGTCAAAGGTTCATGTCATTGAATCTTTCAAAAATACAGAATATGAATCAGTTGAAGACAGTTAGTAGGAAGTAAATAATATATGTTTGATCATACCTGTATAGTCCACTTTTTTGTTCTCAAGATTTTATCAGATTTTTAGATATAACTGCTCCTATATGTCCATTAATAGTACAATTAAGTGAACTGTGGTTCATCGCTTTATATGTAAGTTGGCAGCTCTTGGCCAGGATAAAACTGTAAAGTTCACCAGACTTGGCTGATTCTCAAATGTCTGGCTAGGCGAGACTTCCGTAATCCTTTTTCCATTTAAATGATCATGCCAGCTTTGTTCCATCCCTGATAATTCCTGGAAACCTCCGTTATCATTCCCTACACTATCATCCTTATTATTCTTTTCCTCTTTCCATCTCTAATACTCTCGACCTTTATGCCATGTCGCAGCACTGGTTTGGAGCTGAAAAGGTTTTATAAAATGATTAGAAATGGAGAGGTGCTGACTTATTTAAGATCCTGTTTCCAAAAAGTGTTTGGAGATAATGAATCAGGGTCGCAATTATGCACCAGTAGATCATTGCCCATATTAATGGGGTCATTCATGTCTTCCATTAGGTCAGTTTGGAAAAAAGTGCCTTGATTAAATCACTGTTTTATGAAGTTTTTTGGTCTCCTAAACTTTTAATCTGTTTCTAAGACTTATAAAAGCAAAAAATGTGGAATTTATGGCTAATGACCAACCAGAGTAAGTGGGTATAAAAGGGGAAAGGAAAACAGGAAGTCATGTTTATTAAGAAAGTGAAGGCAGAAAAGATAACAGCAAAAGAGAATGGTCCTTAGGTTGTTTCAGGCTACTGACTGAAGCCGACACACCATTTGACAAATCAAATCTGACATTTATTGAATTGGGCCTCCACTCTCTTGGTGGCCTTTGACAATATCTGAGCCCTAGTCAGTTAAAAAGCTACACCAGGGATAGTCCATTCGTTCATTTACACTTGTGCCAGTGCAAAACTCTTCTTTATACTGTGTACGGTACAATGTGGCTCAAGAATATGCTTTTTTTCTGATTGCAAAGTGTATTGTTGAGTAGAGGTTGACCGATAGTGGATTTTGCCAATGATGATAACTTAGGTGGTGGGAAAGACCAATAAACATTTCATTGGCTAATAGTTTTTAAAATCGATTTATAGATATTATGTCATTTTTTATTTCTTTACTATGGCGGGCAAATACAAAAAGTCAAACACATTCCTCCCTCGTTCTCTCAGGCTGGGGTGCCCCCGGCCTGACGTACATCCCCCCCCCTCCTTTCCCTGGGGGAGGGCGTGCTTTAAGCCTAGTCTGCAGGCAGTTCATCCCCATCTACCTGGACGAGGGAGGGGAAACAGAAATAATTAAAATGAGGGGGTACTTCCTGTAACAGTGTAGTACCCCCCCCAAAAAACACTCAAATTTAAACGAGAGGAAAAGGCCAATGCAGAGTGGCAGTGAGAGAGAGAGAGAGGAGAGAGAGATGAAAAAAAAAAAAAACCTACTCGCCGGTTCTCCGATATGCCATAGCTTGTTCATCGGCCACTCCTCCACACTCCAACGGACAACAGCCGTGCCTCTCTGGGTGGATCGGAGGCAGACCTCCAGCCCCTGGTGGACGGAATGCCCTTCCGTGTTCTTGGGGAACAGAAGGGGTCTCCTCCGCCTCTGGCAGCGGTTCTCCCGCTCCAGGCGGTCGGCAGCGAGCCCCTCCCCGCTCGGTGGTCTCAGACCCCGCCGCATTTCAGCGGCTGGTAGCAGCGGCCCTGACCACTCCAGGCGGTCGGTTAGGAGCCCCTTCTCCCCTCGCGGTCGGCGGCCGTCGTCCCCTTCCAGGCGGCTTGGCTCCTCATTCCCCGGCAGATGGCCGCGGCTGCTCCGTTGGGGTGGACGGTAGTGTTTTTACTCAAAAACATCTTGCCGTCTCATAAGTATTTGCATATATATATATATCCCCTTGGGTGCTTCATTTCATATGGATTTAAATAAAAATTAATTTGGCCTTTTATAACATGTCAAGTACTTAATAAACAAATGAAACTCTATTGTGATCGGATCAGTCAAGGGGACAACATTGCAACAGTTAAAAAAAAAATTATTAAATGTTAGATCAAATAACTCACATTGCACATGATGACCTCATGGATCAGAAAACATTTGCAGTACATGGTGACAAACAGTTGTTTAGGAAAGTGTGGTAGTTTTTGTAGTTATTTAGTGTTTTGGGGAAAAGTCGTTTTTAGCCTTAAGCCCAGTTGTTCCCTACATTTGGCACGATTGTTTTATGTTTTAAGAGAAAAGTGACAGAAAAAAAGTCTCACTTATGGTACTTTAAAAATAAGAGCAACAGACAGATAGATTAAAAAGTCTTGGCTCTTTTGAACATTTTGTCAATGTAAATCTATGGGGGGTTCTTTGTTTTGATCATCCGCTACAAGGAAACCGTAATTCCAATCAGCTCTAAAAGTCACAGCAAATGAGTCAGAACAGTCTTGAACGACCGTGCCAAATTTGGTGGATGTATCATGAAAGCTCTAGTCCGAAATTTTGGTCTTGATTTAGGGATTTTGAAAAACACAATAACAACATTTTGGCTTTAGCCACATCCACAGTAATCTGCTTTTAATTTGAAAGCTCAGTTTTCAGTTTCCTAACGTAAAGTATGTGGTAATGGAGAGCATATTTGAAATGCTTTGTTTTCGATGGAGGAAAACGCCATTCCAGTGTGGATAAGAAGTGTATTTAAGACTTAAACGTATTAGTATGGATGTGGCGTTTGTCAAGCCAGCATAAAACATAAGAAAGAATAACATTTTCTGCCAAAATACTCATTACAAAACAAATAATCAAATTCTTATTAACGTAACCCAATAATGAAAACCGTCCTGTCTACAATCAGTTCTTGAATATGTCGATCAAAGCAGTAACTAGTTTCTGCAGGTGTGCAAAAGGCTTTCTTCTTTAATATCCATGTTTTTTTTACCAACTATTCTTACCTGAGACAAACATACAATGTAACACCCGAACAACCCATGCGCACAGACTGAATAACAGCATAAATCAAAACCTACTGTTAAAACCTCAAAAACATGACTCATAGTAGCTGTATTTTGACTCCATGATGTTCGAATAAAAGCTTGAGATATTGTCTGTGCATTTAAGATATCACACATGAGTTATCTGTTGTTAAACTCAAAACATATGATTTTCATCAAAAACCCATCACCAGTGTGTAGAAACCTCTCAAATGTAATGTTTGTAAGTCTAATTTTAGACAAGACAGAGGGAAAATGGCAGTCAAAGGTGGAGTTTGCCACAGATCTAGTACCTGTTTTGTGTTTGTTTTGTAAGGGTTTCGATGACACTTTTGAGAGAAATGGTACTGGCTCTAGATCAGTCTGATTGATCATCCTTTGCCAGGAACAAAGAATCAGTTCAGCTTGCATTGCACTGCAAGACACTAAACTTAGGCACTTTTGAAACGGTCTTGGAAACTTTTAACCACACCTTCATTTATTTTGCTGTATTTCAAATGCCTTTTATGCATAAATTATACAGTGGGGTGTAAAGACAAAATAAAAATTCTCTTTCGCTGTATGTACTGTACAGTGATGTGGAAAAGTATTTGCCTGATTTCTTCTACTTTTGTGTATTTTTCATACTTAATTGTGTTCGATTTTCTAACGAGATATAACATAAAACAAAGGCAACCTGAGTAAGCACAAAACACAGTTTTCAAATATAAGCAAAAAAGTTATCCAACACCTATATCACCCATGTGAAAAACTTAAACTTAAAATAGCTGGTTGTGCCACCTTTAGCAGCAACAACTCCAACTAAACACTTCTGATATCTGGAGATCAGTCTTTCAACACTGTGGTGGATTTTGGCGTACTCTTCTTTGCAGAACTGCTTTAGTTCAGCCACATTGGAGGGTTTTCGAGCATGAACTGTCCGTTTAGGTCCTGCCACAGCATGTCAATCGGGTTCAAGTCAGGACTTTGACTAGGCCACTTCAAAACTTTAATTTAGCTTCTTTTGAGCCATTCGGAGGTGGACTTACTCCTATGATTTGGATCATTGTCTTGATGCATAATCCAGTTGCACTTGAGCTTCAACTTTAGGATTTTCTGGTAGAGAGCAGAATTCACGTTTCCCTCAATGATTGCAAGTCGCCCTGGACCTGAAGCAGCAAATCATCCCCACACCTTCACACTACCACCACCATGCTTGACTGTAGGTATCATGTTATTATTAAGTAATTCTGTGTTTGATTTACGCCAGATGTAACGGGACCCCTGTCTTCCAAACAGTTCCACTTTTGACTCATCTGTCCACAGAACAAAAGGATTGGGGATCATAAAGTTGTGTTTTGGCAAAATTCAGACAAGCCTTAAAGTTCTTCTGGGTTAGGAGTGGTTTTCGCCGCTCTTCCGGGGATGCCATTTTTAACCAGTGTCTTTCTGATAGTGGAGTCATGAACAGTTACCTTTATTGATGCAAGTGTAATGGGAGCCAGCTGGTAGATAGATGTGCAGTGTGTGTAAACCTCACTCTCCTGACCTCAAGAGGTGCACTAGCGACTGATGCTAGAGGCTGTAGCATTTAGCCTCCTTGTTAGCACTCCCACTTCCCATGACGGAGATGCCGGTTGAAGTCCCGTTCGGACCGGGGCGACCAGAGCCGGTTACAATGGTGCCGTGACCCGGATGGGAGTGAGGTTTAGGGGGGTGAGTGTAACGGAGCCAGCTGGTAGATAGCTTTGCAGTGTGTGTAAACCTTACTCTCATGACCTCAAGAGATGGACAAGTGACTGACGCTAGAGGCTGTAGCCCTTAGCCACCTTGTTAGCACACCCACTTCCCACGCCGGAGACGCCGGTTCGAGTCCCGTTCGGAGCGGGGTGACCAGAGCTGGTTACAGTGGTGCCGTGACCCAGATGGGAGTGAGGTTTAGGGGGGTGAGTGTAACGGGAGCCAGCCAACGGTTCGTGTCCCGTACGGAGCAGGGTGACCAGGACCGGTTACACGAGAGAGGCTTGCAATTCCTTGGATGCTGTCCTTGGCTTTTTTGTGACTTCCTGGATGAGTCGTCGTTGTGCTCTTTGAGGAATTTTGGAAGGTCGGCCACTTCTGGTAAGGTTCAATTCTGTGCCAAGTTTTCTCCATTTGGAGAAAATGGTTCTCACTGTGGTTCTTTGGACTCCCAGAGCCTTTGAAATAGCTTTGTAACACTTCACAGACTGATGTATTTCAAGCACCATTTCCCTCATCATTTCTGGAATTTATTTCGAACTTGGCATAGTGTGCTGCTGGGTGAGACCTTTTAGCCAACTTCATGCTGCTGAAAAAAGTTTTATTTAGGTTGATTTGATTGAACCGGGCTGGCAGTAATCAGGCTTGGGTGTGTAGTCCAGCTAAACCCCATTATGAATGCAGTTTCATAGATTTGGGGATTTAGAAACTAAGGGGTCAAAAGTGGCCATAGTTGAAGAAATATGCATCCCATTGCAAGCCAGGGGCCTCAAAGACCCCAGAGAGAGAGAGAGAGAGAGAGAGAGAGAGAGAGATAGACAGAATGAAAGAGTCAGAACAATTGTTTGGACCAAAATGTGAGATGTGTTCCAGTAAAGAACTCTGATCCCTTTATCTGGCATCCAAAAGCACAATGCAAACAGCTTGCTGGACTCACACACACACATTCCCACATATCAACAATGAGAGTACTCAAAATTGAAGCGTCACTGGGTCTTGCAATATTGTGAATATGTGTGAACAACAGATGGGTCGCTGTTCATTTATGCGATTAAAGATCTGTTTGATAACAAAAATGTCTTGCTTGTGTAATACGGAAAGAATATGGTATTTGATGAACAAGGTTTCAATTCGACAAACAGCTGAGTTAATTAGCCAGCTGTAATACTCCGTGTGTCAGCTTGTCATTTCTTGCATTAAATAGAGAGAGAGAGAGAGAGAGAGTGAGAGAGAGAGAGAGAGAGAGAGAGAGAGAGAGAGGCTCTTTAGAAAGAGGATGGTGCTTTATTCTTGGTTATCCTTGAATATTCAACTTCTGTACTACAAGGAGTCATTTCACTCAGGACTAAAGTTAAACAGAACTTTTTAGGCTAATTAACTTATAACAAAACACTTTACCTGCTTTTACATGTGCAAATATGCTTATCCTGCACCCAAATCCATCTAACTGGTCAAATGTTTTAAAATGGACATTGATCTGCTGTGCTGTGAATCAAATATTGAACTATTATGAACCGTTCGCACCAAACACATTGCTCTGCTAGTTTTCCTACCGTTAAAAAAAAATCTAGAGTTCTGAAAAACTTGCCACAAATTTCCCACTCATTATTATCACATGCAAATGCCACACATTTTTGCCAGAAGTTTGCACCTCTTCACTGGTAGTGGTGAACCTGAAACAAACCTTTGGCGACAATGAAGAGTTTGACGCAAAGCTCATTTGCATCGGCAAGTCTGCGGCAAGTTTGCCAGAACTCTCGATGTAAACACACGGTAGATGGACGTCTTTGACTGCTACGACGCGTCTTAGTATTTATTCAACGTCTCACGTAGGAGTGTCACAATTTTTCAGACAGATAAAGAGTTCTGACAAACTTGCCGCAAATTTTCCACTCATTACCATCGCATGCAAATGGGCTTGCGATTCGACGCAAATGTTTGCCAGATGTTTGCAGCTCTTCACCAGTAGTGGTGAACCTAGAGCAAACCTTTGGTGACATCAAGAGTTTGATGCTCATTTGTATGTGAACGTAATGAGTGTCGAATTAGTGGCAAGTTTGCAGCAACTCTCGTTTTTGTCAGGGATCTTAGACACTAAACAAACCTCACCAGGAAGTGGTATAACGGTCAAAGATATCCGTCTATTGCACGTAGAGACATATCAACATCTAAAAAAATTGTGCCGATGTAAAACAGGCACGCGCCCCTTTGTCACCATGCACCATAAGTGTACTATTAACGTGTGTTTTCAGACTAACAATTTTCAACTGGTGACCAAAAAAATGGGTGATAAAATCCTTACATGGACAATAGCCAAGCCATATTCTAAGGACGATAATATCATAGAACCAACCAGAACACCCTAGCATCGTGGAGTTTTTCACAGTCAAATGAAGAAGTTCTACAAATGTTCGCCTAAACAATTCTTGTTTACTTCCAGTTCAGCACCCTCTTTCTGAACCCATCAGTGTCTCTCTCCGTTCCTTTCTTCACCTCGCTCTGTGAATCTGTCTCTCAAACTCTTTCCCAGTCACCTACCTCTCTATCTGTCAGTCATGTCATGACTCGCTTTTTCTCTCGTCCTTGTGCAATGCTTCTCCCTCTGCTCAACGCCATTCCTTTCGCATCAATTTGACGCTACATTTATTTCTCTCACTTACTCCATCACTGTAATCTCTCCAAAGAGCCCAACAACCTTCAGCCTGTACATCATCCTTTCTTCTTTCTTACTTGGTTTATTTCTTAAACTTTGGACTTGACCATCTGCCTGACTAACCATTGCCATAACCCTTCACTTGTCTCAAGATCAGTAGCAGAACTTGCTGATCCAGATGATTCAAAACTGTCTGATGTCGACTGTAATTGTTAATTCTGAAGGTCAGCACAGATAGTGGAACTTGAGGATAAGAATGTCCGATGTCTAAGGCAACTCAACCGCCAGATATGTAAGCGCAGCGTAGTTCTAGCGGGTAGACTAGCAGCTGTACATCATCGCACCATTAGCTGGGTAATTCCCAGCCAATCACATGTAAGACGTTGCTTTATAAGTCTGCTCACAATCTATCACATTGCTGTTTCAGTGTGCTAACACGGCAACCTCCACCACCTCACCACCACCAGTTGAGTCCCGTCCTGCACGGAGGTAGGCTCCTTGCCCCTGCCTCCTATCTCCGGCAGGATATAACGGTTCCGAGTACAACTTCTTCGGACCACCAGACTACGCCAAAGAAAGACATTATCCTTCTGTTTTATATTCATCAAATAAATGTCATCTTAAATCTCACTCAAGTCTTCCTGATAGAACTTTAGATTATCCTTATGCGGATTAACGATGCAGACATTACTTTTGGACTTTTCCATATACCAAGTTTCAGAGTTCTCCACTTTTGAAGATCTCCACATCATATTGATGACATTGCACAACCTTGATACCAAAAACAGCAGTCATCGACTAGTAGGTCACAGGAATCTTCTGATAGGGGTTGCAGACAGCAGGGAAAAACCATGCGAAGAGCAAATAATGAAACGCAACTAAACATGTAATCGTGCATATTAACAATAGCAAAATTAATAGGCTTGTCAACTTTTTAAATGGAAGTACTTCCTAAATCAACATTGTTGACATCAAATCTCTTGCATCGATGCAAATTTTATGGTATTGTTGGCGCAAATTTGTCTTTTGCTTGGTAATATGTCTAACATTAACACAATGTAACGCTCTCTGAGCACTTTAGACTTTTACCGTAGCCTTTCTGTCAACTCAAACCAGTCTGGCAATTCTCCGTTGACCTCTCCCATCAACAAGGTGTTTCTGTCCACAGAACTGCCGCTCACTGGATGTTTTTTGTTTTGGCACCATTCTAGAGTCTGTTGTGCGTGAAAATCCCAGGAGATCAGCAGTTAAAGAAATACTCAAACCCAGGGCTGGACTGGGAAGAGAAATCGGCCTGGGATTTTACATAGCAACTGGCCCAAAAATTTGAGGTTGAGCCAAGAGTTGTTGAGTGGGGGAGGGGTTCGAGCCCAAATGTATGTGGGTTAGCTCTCCCTTTCTGCATATCGCGGCACCGTTTTGTGGTCCATTCTGCATAACGCGGTGGCTCATTTTAGCTTATCGCGACCCATTTGGCCCGTTTCGCGGCCAACCCACTGGACACCTCGGTTCTGCCGATAGCCAGTCCTCCCCTGATCAGCCCCAAAGTGCGTCGGCCCACCGGGAAAATACCCGGTATGCCAGATTACCAGTCTAGCCCTGCTCAAACCCGCCCTCCTGGCACCAACCATCATGCCACGGTCGAAATCACTGAGATCAAATTTTTTCCCCACATTCTGATGGTTGATGTGAAAATTAACTGGTTTCGATCCCCACAGCCACCACCATTGTGTCCTTGGGCAAGGCACTTAACTCCAGGTTGCTCCGGGGGGATTGTCCCTGTAATAAAAGCACTGTAAGTTGCTTTGGATAAAATGTCTGCCAAATGCATAAATGTAAATGCAAATTAACTGAAGCTCCTCACCCGTATCTGCATGATTTTATGCATTACACTGCTCCCATATGATTGGCTGATTAGATAATCACGTGAATGAGTAGGTGTACAAATGTTCCTAATAAAGTGCTCAATGAGTATATTTGGCCAGCATGTTGGTTGACCAGTGGCAAAAGCCAAGTTTAACTGCCAAATATCTAGGCTATTCTGGTCCATCAGCACCAAACCAACAAAAACCAGCCTGAATCATCATGGAAATTCTCGAGTGGTCTAAGCTAGTCTCTTCAGCAACGACTCTGACGTTGGCTTGTCAGATTTGTTTTTGTAGAGAAGAGAACTCTCATCCTGGAATTCCTGCTTGTTGAGTGACGGAAAATTGCTCAGAGGGAATCAGATCAACACATTCTGTTAGCCTTAGTCTGGATACAATTCTTCTTACTAATGATATTTCTCTTTCCTGATCACACCCCGCTAATAAACGCAGCATTGGTCACCTTTCAAATGTCTAGCGGTTGCATCTGTTCTGAATTAAGAAAGATGTCGGTGCAGAGCAGTACATTTGCTTATCGGATGCTACTTCTTATCAGAACTTGTAAACCAGTTTAAGATGGTTTACTGGTTTTAGCTGGTCTCCCAACCTGGACATGCAGGTCTGTTGGCTAGTTTTCGAAGGGTTTTGTGCACCAGAACTGTCTGAACACCTGCTTGGCCAGGCTGGGAAACCAAATTAAACCAGCAAAGACCAGTAAACCTGGTTTGTTCAAAGGGGGTTGTTAACAAGTCAGGCCATGATCTTGATATTTTGCTCATGTGTATCTGTTTTAGTTCACACAGATGGGTGAGGAATACTGATGTTGTGGCAGATTTACTGTGCCTTCCTCATCACACAGAGTGAAGATTTATGTCGCTTAGCATTGCATCAATGTGTAGCCATGAGAGACATCTGCCTCCACTTCCTGCCAATCAGTCTTTCTCGACATTATGGCATTGATCTGGGTGTGTGGTCCCTCATCGAGATCAGGGAGAAGTTTGGCTGTGCTTCTGTATAGGGCTGTTAAAGTTCACCAGACAGAGCCAGGGAATTTTTTGCGGTTTCCCGCAGGTGAAGAAAGCGTGGCCAAGCAGCACACACACACACACACACACACACACACACACACACACACACACACACACACACACACACACACACACACACACGAATAAACACCTACTGTCTCCAAATCTGTCAATCCGTACAGAAAATCTCACTCACATCACTTATACATGTAAAGCAGTGGATGACCAGAAGGTGGCAGTAGTGAGACATATTTAGAGTTTTAGCAGTTTTTAGCAGTTTAAAGTAGTTGTAGTTTTAAAAGGGACTGTGTGTGTGTGTTTGTATGTCTGTGTGTGTGTGTATCTGTGTGTGTATGGGTGTGTATCTGTGTGTGTCTGGGTGTGTATCTGTGTGTGTGGGTGTGTATCTGTGTGTGTGTGTGTGTGTGTGTATCTGTGTGTGTGTGTCTGTGTTTATCTATATCTGTATCTGTGTGTCTGTCTGTGTGTGTATGGGTGTGTCTCTGTGTGTGTGTATCTCTGTGTGTGTGTGTGTGGGTGTGTCTCTGTGTGTATCTCTCTGTGTGTGTGTGTGTGTATCTCTGTGTGTGTGAGCGTGTATTTATCACTTTGTGGGGACCAAATGTCCCCATAAGGTTAGTAAAACCCGAAATTTCTGACCTTGTGGGGACATTTTGTCGGTCCCCATGAGGAAAACAGCTTATAAATCATACTAAATTATGTTTTTTGAAAATGTAAAAATGCAGAAAGTTTTCTGTGAGGGTTAGGTTTAGGGGTAGGGTTAGGTTTAGGGGATAGAATATAAAGTTTGTACAGTATAAAAACCATTATGTCTATGGAAAGTCCCCATAAAACATGGAAACACAACATGTGTGTGTGTGTGTGTGTGTCTCTGTGTGTGTGTGTGAGTGTGTGTATCTCTGTGTGTGTGTGTGGGTGTGTATCTCTGTGTGTGTGTGTCTGCGTTTATCTGTATCTGTGTGTCTGTGTGTGTGTGTACCTCTGTGTGTGTGTCTGTGTGTGTATCTGTGTGTGTACCTCTGTGTGTGTGTATCTGTGTTTATCTGTATCTGTGTGTGCCTCTGTGTGTGTATCTGTGTGTGTGTATCTGTGTTTATCTGTATCTGTGTGTGTATCTGTGTGTGTACCTCTGTGTGTGTGTGTGTATCTGTGTGTGTGTGTGCGTATGACAAAATGTCAAATATCAATTCTTGTTTGTATGATAAAAAGGTGCAGATAAATGTCCCTCTGTTTACACTTAAAGATGTGTTCAGTTACTCTTTGCTAATCGCTAAACTTCTCAACAAAAATAAATAATAATAGTATTTTATTTTCAAATTTGAATCAAATGTATTTTAGAAATTTTTGAAAGTCTGAAAGCTGATATGCAGAACATTTTAATTATTGGATTTCTGCAGCAATAATAACCGATTAATGGAATAAATAAACGGTCACAAATTATTTTTCATCTATTTTTGGGCAACATCTACCTGTTAAACTAGAAATGCTACACATTTATTGAATTATTGTTTGATTTCTGCTCTAATAAAAATTTTTTTTACTGCAATTGTTATTATATATTATAATAAATATATCAGTCTATGTGTGATAAAAAAAAATGTTAAAAATGAATTGAAAGTTTAAAACACTGCTAAAATCTCAGTTACCTCAAATACATCATTTAGATCATTCTGTAGGTGTTCTGCTCTCATAAATGTTGGAAAATCCTGTTCAAGGACACACGTCACTCTCATCTCTTTCTCTCTCATTGTCATTATTTACATGCTGCATGTTGGTGCCCCCTTTTCACACCGTCAAACAGATGTTTGCACAGCTTTAAAACTGCAGTAAAGACATTCATCGCACAAACTGTCAGCAGACGCTTTCAATCATCACCCTATTCTGCATAACATCTCATTGTATGTGTACTGACCCAATACTGTGATTAAACACAATGAATAATTGTCTTTGATTCTAAAGAGGATCTTTATGTCAGTGACATTTAGCAAAAGACAAAAACTTGAGGCGTGACAAAGAAAATATTTTTTTATTAACTGCTTTGTTTAAAGGAATTTTATGGTTGATAAATTGTCAAAGGGTGTCAAATGTCTAATTATTTCTATTTAAAATAATGTGATTTATTTATTTACCTAATTACATTCTCCAACCAAGCAAGAAATGAACAAGTTATAGAGAAAGTGATCCTCCTACTGCACTGTGTAAAACTAAATGAAATCAGTGGTAAATTAGATCTAGACCTGAGAGTGTGTGGCAGCCTATCACAAGTGTGAGTGTGTGTGTGTGTGTGTGTGTGTGTGTCTTTCCTAACATTGAAAAAACTGTTGTTTACTGTATCTGTGTTTTATAGCACAAATATCTACTTTAGAGACTCTTTGGAATCAAAATCAGAGTTTTGTGGAATTTCAGTCAATGTCTGATAGCTTTGAGGTCATCTATAGTTCCTTGACATAGAAATAAAAGTTATATATATATATATATATATATATATATATATATATATATATATATAAACATCTTAAGCCAGCCTAAGATGGTTTGCTGATCTCATCTGGTTTACACTGGATTAGTTGGTAGCTGAAGCCCTGAACAGCAAAGCTGGAAAAACAAAATGAACTGGGTGATTATTTTTATTACTTATTTATTTTATTTTTGTAGGTGTCTAGTGCCTACCTGAGCATATGTCCTGCATTTCTTTAAGCAAAAATATATACATTTCTTTTATGTCCTTTCTGAAAAAAACATTTCACCTCAAGAGAAAACGCATGATATTTTATTTCTTGCAAGCTAACAATTAGCATGTGGTACCAACCTTGGCCACCAGGTGCCACTATCAGTAAATACGAAATCTTAAAGGGACAGTTCACCCAAAAAAAGAAATGTCTCTCATCATTTACTCACCCTCATGCCATCCCAGATGTGTATGACTTTCTTCTGCTGAACAAAAACAAAGATTTTAGAAGAATATTTCAGCTCTGTAGGTCCATATAATGCAAGTGAATGATGACCAAAAATTTGAAGTTCCAAAAAGACATTAAGACTCCAGTAGTTAAATTCATCTCTTCAGAAGTGATATGATAGGTGTGGGTGAGAAACAGATCAAATTTCACATTCTTCTTCTTTTGTTTTTGGCGATTTGCATTCTTCATGCATATTGCCACCTACTTGGCAGGGAGGAGAATGTATGGGAAAACAGACTTAAATATTAATCTGTTTCTCACCCACACCTATCATATCACTTCTGAAGACATGGATTTAACCACTGGAGTCGTATGGATTACTTGTATGCTGCCTTTGTGAGCGTTTTGGAGCTTCAAAGTTTTGGTACAAATTGACTTGCATTGTATGGACCAACAGAGCTGAAATATTCTTCTAAAATCTTTATTTGTGTTCTGCTGAAGAAAGACAGTCATGCACATCTGAGATGGAATGAGGGTGAATAAATAATGAGAGATTTTTCATTTTTGGGTGAACTGTCCCTTTAAGGTGACAGAATGTCTGTGGTACTTTACTTGTTGATTTATAGATTTATAGTATACTACAATAACAAGTTTTTTTTTTGCAAACCTTAATCAAGAAAAAAAAAGTTTCATGAAAGACAGTGTTTTATGACATGAAATCCCACAACGAAATTAACTTTAGAATTTTTAATGGGATTTTTGGAAAGAAAATGTAAATTTGTAATTATTTTTCAGAGAGAAATATGTTTTGCACGATAAGATAAAGTTGGATAAAGGCTCAGGAAGGCAGTAAGACACCTAAACAATTTTCCTGTAGTTAATTTTTTTGTTTCTTCTTGCGGTTCAGGGTTTCCGTAGGTGGCTGGTCAGTCGGCTGGTGTTATTTATTCCAAAAGTGCTTATGTTCTTATTTCTTAGATTATTTTTATGATTTTTCCTTCTCTTTATCATGTCTGTGTAAAGCACTTTGATTTAGCATTGTGTAAGAAATTAATGGATTTATTCATTCAAACTTGGTTCAAACTGCTAATTCACATTTACATTTTTAGCAGACCATCTTTCCATTGTGACTTACAGAGAGGATGTTAACCCTAATCATTTCTCAGTAAGATCTCAGGTTATACAGGAAAATCCACATGATTGTTTTTGTTGAAATGTCATTCTGTCTTTATATTAACCCTTGTGCGTCAATAAAACATTTTTTAGTCAGAGGTCCTTGTCTGCTTCATATTTTGCTATAATATTATTATATATTAATATTATTTTCCACTTTCAACTAGTTAATATTTTAAACCAACATCAGTCCTGATCATAACTGCCAAAAATTCATTACATTTCAGGATTTTAACCCTTTAAACGCCAGTTTAATGCCACTGTTGTTTTTTTTGAAAAACACACAAAAAAATATTTTCCATATACAAAAGGGGATTATCACAAGCTAGGATTTGTCAAGGATTTGCAACAACATTGATTTTGGCGCATTATTATTTTTTGTGCAGTGTCCGATTAAAAAAAAAAACATAATGCCACTGTTGTTCTTTACTCACATGCAAATTTCTGAATACACACATACAAAACACACTCTGACATCCATACTAACACTCACACAATTTTAGCTGCATCATTTATTCAATTGGCCTGTGATGCTCTATAATACAGACAGAAACAAACAGAAAATAGGGGAAAAGGTTGTATATGCTCCATAGGCTAAACATCAGAAAAATGGCCCCATCTGGTGGAAATGATTAAATATTTAATTTTTTAAGCCAGGGCTCCAGAATGAAAGCATAACATCATGATTTTATGCTTTAATGGCACTGGGATCAAATATTGCTTTATTGTTTTAATGGGTTTCAATGGGGACATTTTTGTCCTGAGCGTAACTATTTTGTGTATAGATGTATTATAGGAACTGAGGTTGAAATAAATGTATGCCGTCGGCATTAACGCAGCCAAAAAGACAAAAATGTCCCAAAGGTCGCACAAGATTTCAAAGGATTTGTCCTTCCACACATCACACACATGCAACTACAGCCACTAGGAGGCAGTATCATACTGTTACTCACATTGCACCATGACCATGTTGTTTAATTTCAAAACCAACTCCTTGCTCAAAACAAATATGTTCCTCTCTTTACTCCATTCAGCCAATACTTTAGCTTTTATTGTGATATTTCCATCTCTGGCATATAAATGTTTAATATCCCTGGTGGGAAATAAAGCTGAGTACTTATTATAGTGGCGTCTTATTGAAAAGTTCAAACTCGAAGTGCAAATGGCTCGATAATGGACTTTATAAAAAGAATCATTTCTATTTCATAAAATGTCTGTTTACAAGAGGCGATGTTAATAACCGATGCTGTCCAACAGCTGTCAGTCAATACAACTCTTTCAGCATGCGTTTGACATGAGAATCATTTCTGCTGAACAGATTGATTCACATTCGCTGCCTTATAGAGAAATATAATAATGTCACGCTTATCATACAGAAAACTGGAGAGTTTCTAGCTTTCCTGGAGCCCCAACTACAAATGTTTTACCCATAGAAAACATCTCCAAAGCATTTGTGATGGAGTCCAATTCATTTACGCGAACCGGTTCTTTCAAAGAGTTTGTTGGAATGAACTGGTTCAATAAACTATTCAGATCCTGGTGCTGTGGCACACATGCTCACACATATTCAAATTATATGTAGGCACATATCAAGTCATAATGCTATAGTAATAGCATGATACTTTAAATGCTTTTGTGTAGGCTTCTGTTAGAAGTGATGGTGAAATGAAGCTTTGGAAAGCAGTGAGGCTTTCCTCTCAACATGTGTCATGAAATGGTTCATCGGTCGAAGCTTTTCAACACACTAATGGCATCTTGTGGTCAAAAGGTTGAAAAGCTGCCTTTGTGGCATGAGGACCCAGCCATTTTTTGGATTGTTTAATGCATTAAATCAATCACTTTGCACTCTGAAAACCATAAAGGCAACACAAATAATTAGTCTTTCATGTGTCATGTGTCACTGTTGATGTAGTACTTAGACAATGTATGAATAAATGAGTCTATGAATGCATTTATGAAATAATTTATAAATAGAATGAATTAACTTGTACTGTAGCCATTTTTAAGAATCTGCTTTGATCAACACATGCAGCCTTATTCACTTAAGGTTTAGTCCTAAACCCAGGGCTGGATAGGCCCGACGCACTTTGGGGCCATTTGGGGCGCACTTTGGGGCCATTTGGGGCAGATCGGCCATTGGGATAACCGAGGGGGCCGGTGGGTCATCCTTGAAACGGTCTGAATGGGCCGCGATAAGCTAGAATGGGCCGACGCATTCTGCAGAACAGGCCACAACCCGCTCAACTTTTGGGCCAGTTGCTATGTAAAATCCCAGGCCAATTTGTCTTCCAAGTCCAGCCCTGCCTAAACCTATGAGTTCACAGGCAAGGCTCATGTAGGCATATATTTGATCAAAATAAATGAAGATTATTGTGGATATGTGAGCCACTTTGGTACCTTTGAACCTCAACTGTGGCATCTAGTCGCATTTTTCATCCTTCTGGTTTCTACAACATGACTGTCCAGTAGATCTCACAGACCTTTACCTGAGAAAGGATAGAATAATGAAAATAAACATTTAATGGAAACTTAGGTTCTCTGCAATACATACATGATCCATGCCAACTGTAATAACCACCCACACAATACCACAAACAGTGACTGAGTGGGTTGTGCGGCTGCCTGTGGCTCGTGCTAGCTCTGGTTGTGATGAGGGGATTTGAAAGGATGTGCATGGGGTGTTTTGGACCGCCTCGGCTCTTATGGTCGCAGCACATTCTGTCTGTGCATTTGACTTGCTGCAGAAGCCTACAGTTTTAAAACGTGGATCAAGCAGAGTTGCCAGGGTCATAACGCTCATAGCCTCATATGTAGACATCCTCTCCGAGAGAAGCCTCAGGAGGTTGTCGCACAATTGCAAAGTCTCATCTTCTACCTGTGAGCTGTTTGAGGTGATTCCATGCCTCAGCATTCGTATACGAGGAATCACCTTTGACCCTGACGCTCTCTGCTCCTCTGACAATTCTACGGAAGCCTCATTGAAGTGGCACTGTACACCATGACATTCATTTACTGTCTGGTACTCTTCTGAAGTCAAAGGTGTGAGGTTTGTCTTCAGAATAACCAAAGAAGCACCAACTGGCTCCCTCTGAGCAACAGGGCGCTCTAGCATGGCATCCGTGCTGTTCCAACGAGTATCCGCGTTCTGAATGAACTTGTGATTTGGCTTGACCATCTGATTTGGTAACAGCAATAGCCTTTCTCTTGCTGTTGTGCTGGACTTGAAATGAGCTACAATCTTTCATGCCTTTACTCAAATATTCTCAAGTCCTGGTGTTTGTTATTTAACCTTTTTCACAACCAAGTTTAGGGCATGTGATTTGCAGTTTGTATGGAGGAGCTGCAGGATGCTGACACATGCTACAATATTGGCAGCAGCATCAGTTACAAGACTTTGTTCTGAATGCCCCACACATCCATCAAAGCTGTCTTCACTTCAGCTATATTCTCGGAAGTATGACTTTTTGAAAATGTTCCCACCCCCAGTAAACTGTGGACAGCTGATCCTTTTCAATTATAAAATGACGTGTCACTGCCAGATATGCATCCGTATGTAAAGATGTCCACATGTCTGAAGTAAGGCTTATAGCTTTGGCCTTTTTCACCTCTTCCTTTGCCTTCTCTTTGACCTCCTTGTATTTATCCTCAACCATTTTCTTTAATGACTAGCGGGTTGGAATAATGTAGGTTGGGTCTAAAATTCCAATAAACTCAAAAGTCAGCATCTTCAACAATTGTTAATGGCTGGTAATCTTTTATAATCATGTTGACCAAGACCCCATCAATCATTGGTTTTCTGATCCCTGCAATACAGTAAATTATTTCAAATACAACTGCAGTAATACACAACAGTCTTTAAAACATTAATGCATACATTTTAGCTTCTTCCACTATTTAAGATGACACCATGACTGACCAGATGGTGCGCTCACATACAACGTGAAGAACATTTTCACCTTGCATTGCTCGTACGAGTTTGACCGCTGGATTATAAATGTGTGTTTAAACTCACGTTTGCGCGAGTTTAAGAGTTTCCTCTTCAGGAAAAGGACAGGAGGCCGTCTTCTACGACTTGGTTCATAGTAAAGCACAACCAATAGGTGAAATCAAGTAGACGCGCATATTTTCAGAACTTACCAGGTAGTCCAACTTCCTCGCTCACTTTCCTCCAATCGATGTCTTTTTTCGTCCGGTGTCTGTACATGGATGATGTTGTGTCATACAATTCCGGGTGCCCACACACCGCTACAACAATTTTTACATCCATTTGTTCAGATTTCTTTTGCTACTACCTCAATACGTCAGTGACATCCGGACAATCTCAATCCTGATAGGCTTTCGCGACAATGCATCATGAGGATTTTAGGATTTAAAAATGTCGAATTAAATTTACCTTGTAACTGTTGGTCCACTTCCTGAAGATGTGTTCTCATGTTTAGCTCTAAATTGTTATTATATGACAACTGCTGAAAACAAATTAGACACTCAACCTACAGAAGAAGCCCAAATGTATTACATTGAGTACATGTAATATTTTACATAATATATGCTTATTACACTTTGCATATACACAAAAATACACATTTAAATATTCTTATTATGATTTATTCTGATCAAATCGTATGATTCTTACTAATATTACTATTGATGTTATTATTATTAACATCAATAGTCCAGCAGCCATATCACCCAGCAGGTTGAGCCTGGTCAGTACCTGGATGGGAGACCTCCTAGGGAAAACTAAGGTGGCTGCTGGAAGAGGTATTAGTGAGGCCAGCAGGGGGGTGTCACCCTGTGATCTATGTGGGACCGAATGCCCCAGTATAGTGATGGGGACACTATACTGTAAAAAGGCACTGTCCTTCGGATGAGACTTTAAACTGAGGTCTTGGTTGGACATTAAAATTCCCAAGGGTGCACCCTGGAGTCCTGGCCAAATTCCCCCCATAGGCCCTGATCGATCATGGCCTCCTAATAATCCCCATCCCTGAATTGGCTACATCACTCTCCTCTCCATCAATAGCTGGTGTGTGGTGAGCATACTGGTGCACTATGGCTGCCGTTGTTTTTTTTTTTATACAAGCTTCGAAGCCTCGTGGCGAACGTCACATCACTATCTGTTAAAGTTTGGATGATAGTACTGTTTTGAGTGAGAAACCACTTCAAAGTATGTCACGTGTCAGAGGGTTTGAGTCACAAACCGATTCATAGCATTATTCTAACCCCTTCGATCAATTAATTCGAGATCTGACTCAAAAGAGTGATTTTAGTGAATCAGTTTGTTCAGCCTGTTCATCCAAATGAACAGAGTCTAAAATACTCGATTCGATAAAATACTTTGAGTCATTGTGCAGAGATCCCAATTAAAGTGAAATATTTAGTTAATCACTGCGGTTTATGTTTTCGACTCATTACTTTCCATTTGTTTTGTATTTAGTGTAATTTTCATGTTCACAGCCTCATTGAGATTCATTCATTCATTCATTCATTCATTCAATACTGACTCAAAAAAGTAATTTGTGTGAATCGGTTCATTCATCCTGTTCATCCAAATAAAAATGAAAATAAAAATAAACGATTCACTGATTCGAATCTCTGCTTAGCCACAGAAGTCCCTTTTGGACTGAAATATTTAATCACAGCATTTCGTGTTTTCAAAATTTTTGGTTGTATTTAGTTTTATACAACTTTACTGCACCGCAATGCTCATGGATGGAAATGGGTGGGTGGTCGGAAAGGGGCCTTGACTGATGGGTGAATGTAACTAAACTCTCTCTCTCTCAGTCTTGATAAGTACTGGCATCAGCGGAATCGAGCAAGATGTCCTGTCAGCCTTAATTGCACAGGAGCAGAGAGGTGAAGGAAAAGCCTCCTGAGACGGAGCACGACATACAGAGAAGAAAGATCCACATAATGTAGAGATGGAAGTCTGACGTTTGGGAAAATGCTCAATTGGAAAAATTATTCATACAGTATTTAGTATACCAAATCATATGTATATAAAAATATCTAAAGATGCAAATTAGCTTTTTATAAAAACAACAGAGGAATATGGTATTTCCTCATTTGGATAGATGAGGGAGATACAAAGAAATCTACTTTTGCACAAAATCTCCAAAGTCTGCTCAAGATTTATATAGCCACTTGATAATAAAAAAAGAATGACAGCACAATAAATAAGACATCAAACTCTCAAACTCTCTCTCTCTGTGTGTGTGTGTGTGTGTGTGTTTTCTGCCCATCCAAACTGAGATCTGAACTTTGACTTCAGCCACTCGCTGTCTGTCCCAGGAAAATTCCAGTCTGAGCCCGAAGGTGAACTCTGACTTCATTATATTATATACAAACACATACAGAAATATACACACATACACACACACAGCCTCAACGCCTTTCTACTATATCATCACCCCTTCTTTCTCTTAGACACACACACACACATATAGAAGCATACTGTTACTCAGTATTTGGGTTTCTTGAAAAGCACCCTGGTCAAAATGCACTTGAGTTTGCATACTGTAACCAAGACAAATGATGTGAGATATTGCTTAAATATAATACAATTACTATTGATTAGTAGTAGTATTGCAGTGAATATTTCATAACTATACAATTCTATACAGCAGTGATATATTTCTATCGTACTTTTCTCCATTTTAATTGAGCTTTTATTTTGGCGCAAGCTTTTAATTTAAAGTAAGCCCTTTCCATTTCTGTGTGCTTTTTTGACGGTAGCTTCTAGCCTCTGGAAAAGCATGTCGCTACATGACACGATGAGATTATTAAACTGCACAGTCTGCTACTTAAATAAAAATGTAGTCTGTATGTGCTGCGCACTACAAAGTGAATTGGTGCTCTGCTTGCTGCCGAATGACATTCGTACGTCAGATGGTTTCGGTTTTTGGTATCAGAGCATTTTTACGAGCACGAGTACGAGTACATGAGCGTGATACTGGACACGATTCTGATACCTGTATCTGTATCGGGACATGCCTACTTATTGTAACTCTTAAACACACCCAGTTTCACATTAGGACTTGTGTCAATTTAATTACATTTATTTATGCTCATTTTAACCTATTTTATTATTGCATTTATAAATATGTTATTCTTATTTTAATTGTTCAAGTTGAAATATTCAAAGGCAACACTCATAACTTAAAGTAGTTCAACTACAGTCAAGCTACTCTTCTAAAAATGTATCTACACTACAAGCTACTAACAAATAGTAGCTAACTACATTGAAGCTATTTAAAGAAGAAAATATAGTTTGATGGCATTATTTAATTCTGCAATCAGTTATATACTGTGTGTAGTCAGGAAGACATTCCCTTATGGAAATGAATCATAGTTTCACTGCAGTATCAATAGTTTTACCAAGTTATTTGTGATCAAATTAAAGTAACAACAAAATTAGCAAGAACAACGAGTCAGCATACAGAGAGGAGGTGCAGCGGCTGACGAACTGGTGTAGAGCCAACAACCTGTCCCTGAATGTCGACAAAACAAAAGAGATGGTTGTTGACTTTAGGAGAGCACAAGGTAAACACACTCCGCTGAACATCGACGGCTCCTCTGTGGAGATCGTCAAAAGCACCAAATTCCTTGGTGTTCACTTGGCGGAGAACCTCACCTGGTCCCTCAACACCAGCTCTATCACCAAGAAAGCCCAGCAGCAAATCTACTTTCTTCGAAGGCTGAGGAAAGCACATCTCCCAACCCCCATCCTCACTACATTCTATAGAGGGACTATTGGGAGCATCCTGAGCAGCTGCATCACTGCCTGGTTTGGGACTTGCACCATTTCGGACCGCAAAGCCCTGCAGAGGATAGTGAGGACAGCTGAGAAGATCATTGAGGTCTCTCTTCCCTCCATCAAAGACATTTACAAAAAACACTGTATCCGCAAAGCAACCAGCATTGTGGACGACCCCACACACCCCTCACACAAACTCTTTACCCTCCTCCCGTCTGGCAAGAGGTACCGAAGCATTCGGGCCCTCACGGCCAGACTGTGTAACAGCTTCTTCCCCAAGCCATCAGACTCCTCAATACTCAGAGACTGGTTTGACACACACACACACGTGTACTGAGTTGCACTTTAATTACTGTCACTTTATAACTGTCTGCTACCTCAATAACTGCTATGTGCATAGAACATTATCTCATAGTATGTTATGTTTACATTTTAAGAAACTGTCATCTTTTTGCACTACTGAGTACTGGTCGGCGCTGCACTGTCTATTGTCCTGTTCATTGTCAGTAATTTGTTGTACTGTCCTGTACTTTTTGCACATGTTTGCACGTGCACTTTATATAGGTATATATAGGTAGTTTATATAGGTATTTTATTTCGTTGTGTAGTCTCATGTGGTCCTATGTTGGTCCTTTGTTGTTTTTATGTAGCACCATGGTCCTGGAGGAACGTTGTCTCGTTTTGCTGTGTACTGTACTAACTGTATATGGTTGAAACGACAATAAAAACCACTTGACTTGACTTGACTTGAACAATAGATACTTCAGTCGTTAGTATAGTATTACAGTAGTAAAATCATGTCTACTATATGACACAGTATTACTGTGGTAAAACCATAATTAATTGTATCAAAACCATCGTTTCTGCCAAAAAACAGAAGCATGCTTACTAAAGTCAAGGTTACTATAATAATATTAAAAAATAATTAAAAACCATGTACTACAGACACAATATTACTATAGTAAAAACCAAGGTTTCCACCCTAAAAAACCAAACATGGCTGCTACGGTCACAATATTACTATAGTAAAACCGTGGTTTCCACCTTAAAAAACAAACATGGCTGCTACGGTCACAATATTACTATAGTAAAACCGTGGTTTCCACCTTAAAAAACAAACATGGCTGCTATGGACACAATATTACTATAGTAAAACCGTGGTTTCCACCTTAAAAAACAAACATGGCTGCTACGGACACAATATTACTATAGTAAAACCGTGGTTTCCACCTTAAAAAACAAACATGGCTGCTACGGTCACAATATTACTATAGTAAAACCGTGGTTTCCACCTTAAAAACCAAACATGGCTGCTACGGACACCATATTACTATAGTAAAACCGTGGTTTCCACCTTAAAAAACAAACATGGCTGCTACGGACACAATATTACTATAGTAAAACCGTGGTTTCCACCCTAAAAAAACAAACATGGCTGCTACGGTCACAATATTACTATAGTAAAACCGTGGTTTCCACCTTAAAAAACCAAACATGGCTGCTACGGACACAATATGCAAAGCCCTGCAAAGGGTGTTGCGAACTGCTAGGAACATCATCGGAGGTGAGCTTCCCTCCCTCCAGGACATATACACAAGGCGGTGTGTGAAAAAAGCTCGGAGGATCATCAGAGACTCCAGCCACCCGAGTCATGGTCTGTTCTCACTGCTACCATCAGGCAGGCGGTATCACAGCATCAGGACACGCACCAGCCGACTACATGACAGCTTCTTCCCCCAAGCAGTCAGACTGTTGAACACTTGATCTATCAGGATCAATAATTAGCACTGCACTTTATTAACCTATAATCTCACACTGGACTGTCAACATATTCTCCTCAATTCAACTACTTATATATATTCATATACTCCCACTTATTGTATATTGTGTGTATTGTTTACTGTGCATTGTATATAATTATTGTGTTGTGTAAGTATGTGTACATTTGATATGTAAATTGTGTTGTGTAATTATGTTGTTTATTGTAATTGGTATATGTCTCGTCACTGTCATGACTGCTATGTTGCTCGGAACTGCACACAAGAATTTCACCTACTGTTGCACTTGTGTACATGGTAGTGTGACAATAAAGTGATTTGATTTGATTTGATTTGATATAACTATAGTAAAACTGTGGTTTCCACCTTAAAAAAACAAACATGGCTGCTACGGACACAATATTACAATAGTAAAACCGTGGTTTCCATCCTAAATAACCAAACATGGCTGCTACGGACACAATATTACTATAGTAAAACCGTGGTTTCCACCTTAAAAAAACAAACATGGCAGCTACGGACACAATATTACTATAGTAAAACCGTGGTTTCCACCCTAAAAAAACAAACATGGCTGCTACGGACACAATATTACAATAGTAAAACCGTGGTTTCCACCTTAAAAAAACAAACATGGCAGCTACGGACACAATATTACAATAGTAAAACCGTGGTTTCCACCTTAAAAAAACAAACATGGCTGCTACGGACACAATATTACAATAGTAAAACCGTGGTTTCCATCCTAAATAACCAAACATGGCTGCTACGGACACAATATTACAATAGTAAAACCGTGGTTTCCACCTTAAAAAACAAACATGGCAGCTACGGACACAATATTACTATAGTAAAACCGTGGTTTCCACCCTAAAAAAACAAACATGGCTGCTACGGACACAATATTACTATAGTAAAACCGTGGTTTCCATCCTAAATAACCAAACATGGCTGCTACGGACACAATATTACAATAGTAAAACCGTGGTTTCCACCTTAAAAAAACAAACATGGCAGCTACGGACACAATATTACTATAGTAAAACCGTGGTTTCCACCCTAAAAAAACAAACATGGCTGCTACGGTTACAATATTACTATAGTAAAACCGTGGTTTCCATCCTAAATAACCAAACATGGCTGCTACGGACACAATATTACAATAGTAAAACCGTGGTTTCCACCTTAAAAAAACAAACATGGCAGCTACGGACACAATATTACTATAGTAAAACCGTGGTTTCCACCCTAAAAAAACAAACATGGCTGCTACGGTTACAATATTACTATAGTAAAACCGTGGTTTCCACCTTAAAAAACAAACATGGCTGCTACAGACACAATATTACTATAGTAAAACCGTGGTTTCCACCCTAAATAACCAAACATGGCTGCTACGGTCACAATATTACTATAGTAAAACTGTAGTTTTCCCAGTGCTGCACAAGACGAGAGAGAGAGGCAGAGGACAGTTTAGAGGAGAGCGTTTCATAGCTTCGGCTTCATTGATGCAATACAATGTAACGAATGTAGAGTTACAGTGCTACTCGTTGGAAAATTTAGCTTCCAACGAGTAAAAGCTACACTATTGTGAAAATAGTCACTCTACTGAAAATGTAATTACGTTTTAGCTACCTACACCCCAACACTGTAGGTGTTTAATTTTTCTATTTTTTATTATTGTAATTTATATATTTATTAACATTTTATTTGGGCAGCAAGTTCTTTTTATGCCAACAGATGCTATATCTATAGAGCAAAACTAGTACAAGAAGCATGCCATATTGAAAATAGTTACATTCGTCTGTTCCTCTCCAACTTCTTGTTCTCCTGTGCATTACAGCTGGTGGGCACAGATACGCACATCCAACAGGCAGAAGACCCAAAGGATGCTCAAATCTCTTTTATTATTCCCTGGTCTTTAAATATGAATGCAGCTTCAATACTTTGAAAGAAAGCATGCAGGGATGTTAAAACAGCATGTTGTTATGAACACAGACCAATGCTAAGCCACTATAACATAAAAATAAATAAAACGTAAAAACATTATTCTCAAAATAAAACCATCCAAAACTACAGTTATGGGGTGAAAATCACTCAAGTCGCACCATTCCGCTTATATAAAGAAATCAATTCATACAGTTTGATGTTTTATTTGTGGTGGACACTTTAAAATGAACTATTTGACAGTGTAAATGAGAAATGTTTTGTTGTGAAACTTTCATTTAAAATGTTCAAGTGGATCTCAATGGCAGTAAACACATTTGTGATAAAATGTGACTTTCAATTTCATCCACTTGAATTTCAATCAACCCAAAGTGTGTCGTTTGGGTACTGATGTGTAATAATTTGCAATTACATTTCACCTGCTTTGCCAAGGTTTAATGTAACATTGGAAAAGGTTTTAAACCATTAGCGTGTAAGAGTGATCAGTTTGGATACATAGTTCTGGTGAAACATGGGCCTTTGCATAATTTGTTTCTGGCAACACTGAAGACTTATATAGCCACAACACCTGTGATAACTGGCACAAATGCATACTATGCCCTCAATGAATTAACATGCAGATCTACCTCAAAATCCACATAAAGTCTTCGAACCAATGCTCCTAGTGGCCTATGATGGAAGTGTTACTGAATGTATGGGCATGTGTGAGCTCCA
Organism: Xyrauchen texanus; assembly: GCF_025860055.1. Lineage (NCBI taxonomy): Eukaryota > Metazoa > Chordata > Actinopteri > Cypriniformes > Catostomidae > Xyrauchen > Xyrauchen texanus. The sequence goes on along the minus strand of NC_068325.1, from coordinate 17,681,164 downwards.
GTTTCCAGGTGAAATATCCACAGAGTGGCACCAAAAGCAAGTTGTATTTTTGGTTTTAAACTATGTTATATAGTCAACAGGAATGCATATTTTATTAACTCTACCCCCAAACCCAAACCCCAACCCCAACCCAAACCGTCAGTGGAATAAAATGTTTATAATTAGAGCAAAAATACAACTGTGAATCGTGCTCACCATTGTTTGTGTGAACGCAGTTACTCCCAGGATTCCACAGGACCTGTGTCCCGGAGGTTGTCGAAATGCTTATCAATATCGCTTCAATTGATGCAAAATGTCTGATGGAGGATTGCGCTGTCAGTAATTCTGCTGAATGGGGTTAATTTAAGGGTACATAAACTTTCATGAGCAACATGTCAATTCTTCAGTTCTCGAAGGGACAAAAATTATGTCCCATTAGACTAGTCCAATAGTGTGGGCACCTCAACAAGGAAAGATGTTTAGTAAAGGGACCACAAATTTCTTAATTCATATCTACAAATATCAGACATCATGTATCTACAAATTATGGCAAGTCTATAGTCACTTACTGTATATATGTCCTAAAACAATTGTAATAATTCAGTCAGCACATCCAATGTGCTGATGGCATTAAGATCAGACAGGTCAGAGAGTAAAATGAATTAATTCATGAATACATTTCTGTTTGAGCTTATTAGAGTGATGAGATGCTAATTTATGTCAAGTGAAGGTTTATTTTTAGCCCAAGAGTTGTGTAAGCACATCTCTTTAGACATAGTGAAGGATAGGGATCATATCATTTCTTTGCAAGTACCTGTAATTGTTCCTAGCAAAAACTTGTATTGATAGACTTTTCTGATCCTTGACATTTAAGTCCACATTGTGGAGTTGTTTGCTTGAAGAACTCTCATTTAATTTCTCCAATGTAGGCTCAAGAGGAATCTTGTTCTTCCAACGTACAGTAGACACTAGAGGAAAATAACAAAAATTATTGGCTTTTTGGTTTTAAAACAAGCAGCACAACCTCAGCTGAGCAAGACACATCCGACCTATTGCATAGCTCATGGAACTGTGGACTAAATCTTTATAGCCACAAAGTTGATCGTGAAACAAAGCCATTGCTTTGGCTTCAAACCAAGGCACAATCAAAGCGAGCCTCTTTTTAAAATAAGTTTTCAAAAATTCCATCTATTCTGTCAATCTTCTCCCTTTGTATGTCTTACAACTTCACAAGTGTATCAAAAGGTGATGACACGGTATGTTCAATGGAACAAGAACTGCTTCAGAGGTCACTAAAGGTTGTTTGAGAGTATATGATTTTCCCCTTCACTAACCCCAAGGGTTCGCTAGACAAATATTGAAGTTCCCGAGATTTTGTAGGATTCTGGGTCTAGCAACAAAACACACGTCCAATACTCCATCGGAGAACATGTTCCAATAGAAATGGCCTTCTTCTTCAGTAAGCTTTCCCAAGGTTCTTGTACAGTTTCATTTGTACTCCTGTTGGATATCACTCCATAATTTGGAAAGAAATAGTGTTGTTGTTTGCCATGTTGACTTTGACAAACTAACAAAAAAATGCCCCAGGTCAGGAGGTTTTCAATGGCCCTAATTTTTAGAGTTTCAAAAGTCTCCATGAAACTCACGTACAGCATATAAACTGTTGACACTGATACCACTGTTGACACTTTTTGAACCATTTCTACGGTTGCCAGATTCGATTGGGGTCCATTTAGTCTCAGATGCATATTGCACACAAAACTGTAAAATGCAACTTCTGGGAGTACGCCAGGAAACTAAATCAGGTTTAGTAGGTACCACATTGATTGAAGTGCTTATGAGGAAGAACTGATAACTGATTTCACAAAAGCCACATCCACATTAATACATTTTCGTTCCCTGACATCAATAAGCACAATTACATGCACAAGTTAATGCCCTTACAAAAATGTTGAGTTCCGGCAACCCACTGTGGCAAATTTGCCACTCATTATTTTCAATAATGCAAACTCTTCATTGTTGCTACAGGTTTGCCATAGAAGTGTTTGCCAGTTGCGACAAATTGTCCATTGTTGCAAAAGGTTTGCTTGCAAGTTCACCACTACCGACGATGAGCTGCAATCTACTGGACATACTTTTTGGCAGATCTGAAGCTTATTTGCATATGAAGATAATTAGTGGCAAATCTGCGGCAAGTTTGCCAGAATTCTACATTTTTGTAAGGTCATGTAAACACCTTAAACTAGTTTCGGGGAAGTGATTCGAATTTCGGTAAGAGAAAACATTTTAGCAGCTAAACCTTCAACCTACTGTTGCTGAATTCACAGTGCAATCATTTACATTTACATTTATGCATTTGGCAGACGCATTTATCCAAAGCGACTTACAGTGCGCTTATTACAGGGACAATCCCCCCGGAGCAACCTGGAGTTAAGTGTTTTGCTCAAGGAAACAATAGTGGTGGCTGTGGGGATCGAACCAGCGACCTTCTGATGGGCAGTTATGTGCTTTAGTCCACTACGGCACCACCACTCCATATCAGTCTTGGTTTCTTGTTGTCTAGGTGGGCAGTCCTTGGTCAGAAGAAGCTACAAAGTGGACCAGACTTCATGTCGCTAGCCAGAAGTCTGACTTTGCAAGACTACCCTGTACTTTCACATTTCTAAACGCTTCATATTCCAGGGAAAATCACGCAACTCTGCAATCACTTCGCTTCCACTCTGCACCGCTCACATACTCTGGTCCACAATGGTACAAACTTTATAGCGGATAACTACCCAACAGTCTATCTGGTATTACTGTACTCCAGCAAAGTGTAACGAAAAGGAACAGAGCCATCCTTTTCCCTCTCTTCACACCCTCATTTTCTGTTTACTCTCTTCACTGTACCACTGGAAAAAATCTAAACTTTAAACTGTAAAGATGTTTTTCCCCCCAATAACACAGCATCAGTGTAACTTGCGGCCAAGGTGCAATAGTTTCCCAAGTCGATGTGAAATATGTGTTATCTCTCCTTTGCCATCCTCGATACTCTTCCTCATTGCCGGATGCCAATTGGACTTGTAATAGAATGCAAATAGGCTTTTTTTCCCCCTTCCGTACGACACAAATAATGGTTCCCTCTTAAGAAGTGGGACTGTGGACGGCTTTGAAAAATGGCATTGTTATCATGAAAAGTAATTTCTAGGTGAGTAAATTGCTTTACTTGTTCCAGCACTTTTCAATTAGTCAGGGAGAGCTTGCAGAGATGCGGGTGGTAATAAAGCACCCCTTAATTCATTGTATTGTGATATGTGACACAAAAGAGAAACTGAGCCAATTAAAGCCATGGCGAGGGACACTGCTTCAGGGGTCATAGTCTGTGCCTTCTCTCTTTCTGGAATTCTTGTGATCCCTGACTCATGATTTTGAATGTTATAAAAGAGAGCAAATCCTAACTGACATCTCAGAGCTAGACGCAGGTCTTCCACAGCATGTCAGTGGTACCATGAATTAATTTACATTTATATATTTATAATGCCACAATCCAAAACAAAAATTTAAATGGACCTAAAAATAGGTTTTATTTTATTTAAGCAAATATTGTTGTCTTTCTTTTAATTTTGGGGTGTACAATTTTTTTGAGGTGATTTATTATTATTGACTATTATTGACTATTGATATTGAATGTGATATCCGAATTAATTCAGCTCCAAATTTTCGTTTTATGTCTGTCAATTTCAACTAAAGTTCTTTGATGCATTTTTGGTAGTTTTGCAAAATTATATAAAAGGAATTTTATGTCTCTCCTTTTTTTCCCTCCAGGCAGAGTATATAATATTATCACCTCCAGCATGTGAATTCTCTTTTTTAAATTATAAGTGTAGGACTGTCATGATGATGCTAACGGTGCATCATCGAGGTGCAACTTCCCACCCAAATCCACTAATGAGCAGAATGCTCCACCGCAGTCGTGCACTGCCAGGTGCGATGACGAGTAATATAAATGAGTTCTCTTTAATTAAATCTAAAGTGGCTCGGCAGTCTACTGAGTAATTGGACGCATGGGTTGTGAGTTATCACTCCCAAAGTTCATCACAACAAATGCGAGCTGATGGGCGAGGTTATTACTCTTCTCATGTGAATACATTTTTGCTGTTAGTTTCCTACGGGTATGAGGAGGGCTAGGGTCAGATACAGTTTTGGATTCAAAAGCAGTCCTGACGAAGAGGGATCCAACTTTGCGATAGATAGGATTAATTAATGCCTACTACACATTACATGCCTTTCAAAGACGTCTGATTGTGGTACCGTTCATATTACACAACTTTCTTGTCATGGAAGTCGTAGCATTTTCAAATTACACGACGAATTGGCGACATTTAACATTTAACTTTTGATGAATCCCCGACGACTCTGCCTGGACTCCAAATTACGTTTCATAACAGAGTACACGCGAGAAGTGATACGAGATACGAAAACAAATGCACGATCATATGTTATGCATTTCAGAATATGATGTGTATATTTTTAATCATTTATTTTATTTTGGTTACAATATGATTTTTTTAAATATTTGCTCACCTGACTGTCCAAGAGATTTGGCGATTTCTCTCCAACTCTTCTCTTTCTCCACCCGGTTGTGCTACAGTTCAGAGGAAACATCAAATAGGCACTGGTGCTCCTGCCAATGTTCCACACATTTTTCCTCCATTTCTTCAGTCCAATGTGACTTTCTTGATACCGCAGTCATGCTAGTTCTAGCTAGGACTCCCACTGAAACATCCCGTGCCCCGTTTCTTGCTCTCTCATTGGCTGTAGGTCAACGCTGCAGTTGTATTCAGTCAAAACATATTTCACACTGCGCGATTTGGAATCGCAGACGGGTCCAGATATTTAACATTCTAGATATCTCGCTGACATCAGTAATGCGTCGACGTTTCTCTCAAATCGAGTCTTTGATAGATCATACGTTGCGATCGTCACTCACGGGAGCGAGCTCTGACTTGCCTACGATTTCAGGCTTTTGTCGGCGATCTCCACAAAACTGTGGACGAGCAAAAATCGGGCTTCAAATTGTGTAGTGTAAACTCTGCATAAGGGCGCTTACTAGGAGTTGCACTAACTAGTCGATTAGTTCTGCCGCTAATTTACACGTGGCACTTTCACCCTTGCGTTTCTCTTCGGTGTCCTTCCGATGCACCAATCCTGATTGAAATCAATGGTTTGGCAACGTTCTCAGATGCAGTGTAAACTCCAGTGCAGTACATTGGACATTTGTGATCATAAATGGCACCAAAATTGTTTACAAAAGTAAATAGTAATTACCTTAAATGTGACCTAAGGTTTATTAGTTCTTGGGTACTTGATAACCATGTCAGTTTCCAGATTAGATCGTAAATATTTTATTCAACAATCTGATGAAGATCGGTGGTCGCCTTTGTCTTAAAAGTCTATTTGTGTGCGTGTATTTACATATTTTTTTGTTTTATTTGTTTGTTTGTATTTTTAGGAGAACATCTTTATCTGCAAGGCTGAAGTCTTCTTGAAGTTTGTGGATCCTCCTGAGGTGCGAGACAGAGTAGATGATTGGATGTCTTGAATATCTGATGTCTTCCTCTTTCCCTGCTGTGGCTATTACTCACCTCCGCTGAGATGATTGCAGAAGCCGCCACAGACGCAAACTGACTCCAAGACACTATGCCAGTTACGTCTCAGAAATACACATTATGAATGATTACTGTCATGGAAAGGATTTTGGCACTCATTCTTCTTCTCTCTTTTGTTCCTGTGTGCATTTTCAGTCTTGCTTGTGCCTATTAAGGTATAAAGGAAATTGTTATTCAATTGAGGACAGAAGGAAAAGTCTAAAAACTAAAGTCATATTGGATATTGCTAGATATTGGGATAACACATTTTAGTGTAAATCATTTGTAAAAAATTATTACCCAAATTGTCGCATTGAAGTGAATGAATGATTTTACGAATAATTTCCTCTGAAATTTGTTCTACTCATGTTTCTTAAATGAGGCTTATTTACTAAAGTAAATAGATTTTAGCCAGAGTAGAGGCTATATTTAATTTTACGGGAACAAAAACAAGGTCATGGGGGACTGAAGCCCCACAGTTCTGTGGATGGAAACTAACACAAATAACTAACTAATTGTGGAAAGTGTAAATTATAGCAGTCCATGTTGGTCTACTTATGTTGTGTCTACATTTTCCATTTAATTTTCTGTTTAAAGTATGTATTTGCAGTGGTTGATCATTTAAACCAAATCAGAGACATGTCCATTGCTCGCTTCTGTGTATAATTTATCCAAAATTGCTTTGTTTTTTAATGCTTCTGTGAGGGTCAATGTAAAGTTGACTGTTTAGGTACCTATTCTTTATTTACTGATGTACTGTATAAAACAGCAATAAAGTCAATCAGGATCACAATTTTCAGTTTGTTTTGAATGTGGTGCCAACATATAGAATATGGCGTGCAGTCGATCCATCCCAAATAAGGATTTTTATGTAAATGATATGAATCGAAATTAATCGCAATTACAATATCATGGGAAATAATCGACAATTATGATTTTTGTCATAACCGTGCAGCCCTTGTTTATGCTATATTTAATTTAACGCAAACTAAAGCAAATGACGGGAGTCAAAATCAAGTCCCATCCTACATCTCGTTAAATATCCTTTTTGACTTTGAAATGTCCCATTATGGAAATAAATAACATTTCAAATACCATTTAATGTTGACTTTAATACATTGTAAATAGATTTTAGTCAGAGTAGTCGTATTATGAATGAAAACACAGCTCAGCTCTGATGGACGAACATAGTCAATTTAATGATTTTTCATACGTAAACTTACTTATGCAACTGCATGATGACATCAAAGTAAATACTAAAGCCTTGTCCACACTAATAGGTTTTCATTTGAAAACGCATCTTTTTCTCTCCGTTTTGGCCTTTTGTCCACACTGAGACGCCGTTTTTGTCCTCGAAAACTGAGCTTTTTGAAATCGCAGACCAAAGTGGATACATTTGAAAATGCTGTTTTCGTGTTGTAGTGTGGACTGTGAAAACGGATATATCTGAAAATGATGATGTATATGTTGTCATGTGACATAGTCATGTGATCTATCCAACCCAAACAATCAAGATGGCGGCCGGTGTTATAGTGGCGCTGTTGTGCCTGATACTCACTTTGATAGCGTGGTTAAAAAATACATGTTACTTTGTACAACCATCACATTGCGTTCCTTCAAAGGCGAAGGGAAGTTTACTCGGAATTGGTGTCCGGCGACGGAACACGAGGACAATTGCTTTTCAGACCGTACATGCAACGGGGATTTTCCGCATGCGCAGTTACATGATTTAAGCCTTTTAAGTACAGTAATTAAGCAGGAGACTCAAGCACACTTTCATTTCAGAGGGGGACCCTCTTGTGTGTTTATGTGTTATAGTTTTCTTTTCTTTTTATTATAATCTGTGCGTTATATTTCCCAAAAATCACCCCTTCTAGACGTCATTAAAGCTGTTAATCCCTTTTTGTCGAAATAATTTGATGATAGCCCTTGTTTTATGCCACTCACTATAAGGTAACCAGTAGAAATGTAATCGCCCCTTTTCATCTTTGCTGTAAAACTGTAATTTAACCTCCTGTGGCTAAAAACCCTCTATATTACACCAAACTGCACAAACTAATAGCCTGAGGTAAACAGACACCTGAGGGCATCTTACAGAAGTTAACAGCAGACTATCTCTTACAGCTTTCTGATAATCTATAACAACCATCTCTGGAGACCTGCCAACACGTGAACCAATGTGAGGGAAGAATATATAGATTCAGTTAATGACAGTGAAGCAGCCCAACAGCCTAGCCAATCACAGAGAAACATTCCAAAAAGGCCTCAGATAAATCTCTTTAGTATGTTTTTTTCTCTCACAAAAAATACCTTTATATCAGATGATTACTCTCTTGCACTCGGAAGATAAGAGGATTGGTTATAATTTTTTATCACAATGGCCATGCCTAAAATAATTTTAAAGCCAACCTTATCTCGCTCTCATACTCCGCCTGGAAACCAATCTTGGTAATAAGAATCCATAATGAGATGTGCCACAGAACTATGGCAGCGACAATAGATCAGACTTACAGAGTTTCTCATAACTGTTCTTTTTGCAAGTTAGGTTATTCTGTAGTTTTATTTTCTGTTAATTTAGGAATTAGAGAGTTATGATTGGTTAAGTTGTTCATAAAGGACCAACATTGTTCAACATTGCTTCAGGCAGTATATGTTATATTTAAAACAACCGTTAATGATTTGAAGTGTTTCTATCATAAAAATGCTTAAAATGTTTTAAAACAGTTTGGTGCAAACTGATTAAAGATATGTAAAAATAGATCTTATCTCTTTTCCTGTCCACACTACAATGTGAAGACGGCATTTTCAAATTCATACACTTGAGTGTTTTCAAAAAGCTCCTGTTTCTCTGTCAAAAACTATCTCAGTGAGGACGGTAATGCCAAAACGTAGAGAAAAAGATGCATTTTCAATCTAAAACGTATAAGTCTGGAAGTGGCCTCCAGCTGGTCCAGCAAATATGCATTCTCAAATTAACTGACAGCCATTGTCTTTATCTAAAAGTTGACTCTTTTACCTGTAATGCAAGACTTCCTCTATTGCTGTATTGGCCATATCTCCCATTCATTTTAACACAAGTGGTCTCCATCAGGCTAAATAGTCTCTGGTCCGTTTACAAAGTAACGTATCGGGTAGCACATGCTTGAAATGTTTTAAAACTATTTGGTGCAAAGTTGTAAATTAAAGATATGTTCAAATATATAAATGTGTTTTTTTTTTTTCAAAACAGGTTTGCTAAACACTCGTACCACGATGGCTCAATCAAAGTCTCTTTCAACGCTAGTCAGTCCACTTTGCGGCCATCTTGGAAATACTCCAGAACAAACAGTTATTTCTCACGCTACATCCACATTAATCCAAATGCATTCAAAAACTGCGCTTTTGTTTATGCTTTCCGTCCACACTGCCATTTTCAAGTGTTTTCAAAAAGTTGCTCATCAACACTGACACGTATAAATACTCTTAAATCCCCTCCTGCGCATGTGAACAGTTGACATTCCATGTACGGCCTGAAACTGAATTAATTCCTCATGTTCTGTCACTGGACAGCAATTCCGAGTAAACTTCCCATCGTCTTTGAAGGAATGCCATGTGAACGTTGTACAATGTAACATTTATCTTTAACAATGCTATCAAAGTGAATATCAGGCTATACAATGACACTACAACATGGGCTGCCATCTTGAATGTTTTGGGTTGAATGGATCATACGACTGTGTCACATAACAACAAATAAGTCAGTGTTTTCAGATATCTAAATTGTTCCTGTCCACACAACAATGCGAAGACATCCTTTTCAAATTCATTCACTTGAGAGTGTTTTCGAAAAGCTCCCGTTTCCCTGTCAAAAACGCCATCTCGGTGTGAACGTATGGCCTAAATGTAGAGAAAAAGATGTGTTTTCAAACATATAAGTGTGGAAGTGGTCTCTGGCTGGTCCAGCGAATGTCTATATCTAAAAGTTGACTGGCTCTTTTACCTGTACAGCGAGTCTTCCTATACTGCCATATTAGACCATATTGGAATGGTCAATTCCACTATTTTCAAAGATTTCATGGCACTAACCTGAACAAATTTGGCAAATCCTGTGATTGGTTCTCTTCATTCTATCCACTCGGTATGTTGTAAACGTGACTTTGTTTGCAGGTGATTCTAAAAAGTTACGTAGTGCCAGAAAGTCCCATCGGAGTAAGCGATTGTAGCTTGGTCTGCCTATTTTGTGTGCAATATGCATAAGACGATCAGTGAATGGGAAAACAAATGTCACACTTCAACTTTAAACACCTTTAATAGTTGAAATTGTATTGTTCGTACGTGCGAACAAACCAAATTAGTTACTTCAAACCTCATACACCATTCCTGCATTAGCATGTTAGCTTGTTTCCTTTGATTCTGCATGCTTTTTCATGCTTGGCAGAGTGCTGATTGCCCTGTTGAGGCATATTTGAAATATTGTTTTGTGCAAAATCAATAGGGAGTGTATTTTATAGAAGATGCAACATCCCCAACTGCAACGACTGTTATTGGGTCATTTTTTCTGCCTGATTTTAATACTTGGTTTCATATTTGCCACTGACAGCCAGGCAAAAATGAATAATAATAAAACAAAACAGCTATGAACAGTTTGATATACATTTTTATGGAAATTATATCACCTAAAACTAGTATATGATGTGGTCCCAAAACGTTTTTATGTTAATATGTCAAGCCCTGTATATGGCTATGCAGAAACTGGCTATCAAAAATAAATATAAAGAAGGGAAAATGTTCGACAACTAGTCCTGGTCTCCCCTATTCACTTTTCCCTGATCTATTCAAATACATTTTAAGGTAATATCTTGATGTTGATCAAAAGAAGGTCCATAAACAGAGAATGTATGAATCAACGACATATCCCGTGTGGACATTTCTGTCGTGCTTACTATAATGACAAATGACCAACCATGGCCATATAGGAATGTTATTGTCTTTTTACTGATATGATGATTTGTGAAATATTTTCTGCAGTCAAGGCTTGTGGAAGGATACTGTATGTTTCAATGCATTCTCATCCAGAGAGACTGAGCGGCCTGTGGCAGACCCCGCTGAAGTAAAGCAGACACATTCTCTTTTCCTATAGGGAGATTGGAATGGGTAGTCATGCATTTACAGCTGTGGAGACAGTTGGGGGAATATGGCATGTTATCTCATTGAGAAAACAGAGCACAGCTGAAAAATGCTCCAGAGGAAATGGAAAAAGAGAGAGGGAGAATGCTGTAATAGTGACCTTGAAGGTGTGATTTAATAAACTGCAGTGTGAAGAGTATGCTTGTTTAACAAAATATGCGGACGCATACATCCTATTAAAATAGACAAAAAAAAAACCTCTCTTACTTTAAATGATTATACCAAAAGTGTCCCCTTAGGCACCTCCCATAGTTCGTTCAATGACTGTCTGGTGCAAATTGCGCAAAAAATTAAAGAACCTGGTAAAAATTTCTAATCAGATACCCTGACTGCAATGCAATTTCTAGGAGTTGGAAAAGCAAAATCTTGTTTGAAATGTACCGGGTGCATATTACAAGCATTTGTGAGAAAGAGCGAATCATTCAGCAAATTTTACCAGTCTGACAAGATTTTACGCTATATAAAAGTTTCCGGAAAAACATACTTTATTTAATTCTTCCTAGGCCATAAGTCCGATTCGCACGAACTTTGGTGGGTACCATTTTAGGGACCCTCTTATTAAAGAGTTGTCAAAAGATTTCTGATAGACCAAAAAGTTCTCATATAACTTATAAACAAATTTGACGCGAGCACACCGAAGAGTTTGTGAAGCCGACGCCGAACCTTGGCAACACTTTGGTTTATTGAAACGAAACTTGGTATATGTCATAGCCATCAGCCCGTTATGTTACATAAACAGTTTTGGCATAGTGCCCCCTACTGGTCAAGAAATATGAAAAAAATATATTTTTGCTTAGAACTTCTGTCGAATGATACCCGATGTTCGAATATCAGCCATATTGGGTGTCGGCCATTTTTTATTTTGCTTTTAAACGCTATGTTTTGATAAACACATTGGTGTATCGTTATGAAACTTTGTATGTGTCACTGGTGCCATGTCCTAGAGGTACCTGACAATTTTGGGGCCTGTGCCGCCTAGTGGTAAAAATTAAATGACTTTTAACTTTTGGTTAATTTGGCCTGTTGTCATGAGACTGGCCTCTTTACTTTGCATGTGTCATGCCGAGTACAATGATATGAATTTTGGTCTTCCTGTTCACCATTTTGTATTTAATAGCTGGCAAAAAGTTATGATGTCTGTGAAATCAGTACTTTATTTGAATGGATGGAAATTCTGATAACAAAGATTTGTCTGTTTATGTAGAGTTTTTGCCTTTTATGTTTTTTTTATTTTTTATGGGATCATCTATTTCAGATTGGTCCATCCCTAAACAGGTTCCTGTCTGAAAAGAGTGTTCTTAGTCAGATTAAGCTGCAATGGGACTATGGATGGGACTTTTGGCTGCAAGTCAAAGAATGTCAAAGTTTTCCATTTGGAAACTCAGAATTACACATAAAAGCACCACAAACGTCCAATATTCATGACAGCAGATAAAAAGAAAGAACGAAAAACCCTTTCTCTAACAACTAAGAAAACAGTCCCTTTTGATTCGACAAGCCTTTTTTGCACATTGGTCTGGGTTAGGATCGTTAAGTGTTTTACATTTGTTGAGTTTCCCTTGATTGGTCTCCATTGTCTGTGACAGCAGGACTTATTGTTTGCTGAGATGGTACTTTAATGAATAAAGTTTAACTGCAATTACTGCTTTCCTCCGTTGAGGAATCCATTCCTCTGAGGTACAACGAAGATGGATCACTCCGCCTCTGCATGCCAGGATGTTTTCTTCATCAAGTTGAAAAACGGGGGATGGAAACCACTTTAAATTTCAAAAGAACAACAGAGGTATTAATTAAAACTCCAGGCTCATTTGTCTACATTGTCTCTGTCTTTCTTTTGTTCATTCCTGTCCTTTTTTAAAGAGGCTTTAAATGTAGCCTCTTGCGAATATATGAAATATATGAATATATGATTACAGTTTAGCTTTTACTAGCCTTGGCTCTTGATAATATATCAGTGAATTATGCTGTAAAACATGTATGGACTCTCGCTCACATACTAAAAGACCAAAAGTGTATTTCCACACTAAGGCCTTTGGAACACACACACTCGATCTCTATGACATTCAGAAGAGAATTGCTGAGGGTTGTGTAGTGTCTGGCAGTTGCATCCTGGCATCCATCTTTTTGTGTTATTCTCTTTGAATTGTCGCCAAAAATATTAAACTTTATAACCTACTGCCACAGCGGCTATGCTCCAATGAACAAAGTCCTCTATAAGAGCTCTCTCTCTTTCTATTGTGCAATTTGTGCAACTGCTTATCCTCAGTACCTCATACCCAGAGCTGTGACATATCAAAGCCCAAATGGCTTTTAAAGTGGCGGTCGTTCAACCTTCTCTCCTTCAGCAATGCTGAGGTGGTTCAATGTCACTGTGGCTCTTTCTAGAGGACGTCTTCATTTCCGTAGCTCAGATTCTGAGGTAAAACAGTTACACTGTAAAAAATGAAGAGAGAAAAAAATATATATATATATATATATATATATATATATATATATATATATATATATATATATATATATATACAGGTGAAACTCGAAAAATTAGAATATCGTGCAAAAGTTCATTAATTTCCGTAATTCAACTTAAAAGGTCAAACTAATATATTATATAGACTCATTACAAGCAAAGTAAGATATTTCAAGCCTTTCTTTGATATAATTTTGATGATTATGGCTTACAGCTTATGAAAACCCCAAATTCAGAATCTCAGAAAATTAGAATATTACATGAAATCAATAAAAAAAGGATTTTAAATACAGAAATGTCGGCCCTCTGAAAAGTATAATCATGCATATGTACTCAGTACTTGGTTTGGGCCCCTTTTGCATTAATTACTGCCTCAATGCGGTGTGGCATGGATGCTATCAGCCTGTGGCACTGCTGAGGTGTTATGGAAGACCAAGATGTTTCAATAGCGGCCTTCAGCTCTTCTGCATTGTTTGGTCTCATGTCTCTCATCTTTCTCTTGGCAATGCCCCATAGATTCTCTATGGGGTTCAGGTCAGGCGAGTTTGCTGGCCAATCAAGCACAGTAATACCATGGTCATTGCACCAGGTTTTGGTACTTTTGGCAGTGTGGGCAGGTGCCAAGTCCTGCTGGAAAATGAAGTCAGCATCTCCATAAAGCTTGTCTGCTGAAGGAAGCATGAAGTGCTCTAAAATGTCCCGGTAGACGGCTGCGTTGACTCTGGACTTAATTAAGCACAGTGGACCAACACCAGCCGATGACATGGCTCCCCAAACCAACACAGACTGTGGAAACTTCACACTGGACTTCAAGCATCTTGGATTGTGTGCCTCTCCATTCTTCCTCCAGACTCTGGGACCTTGGTTTCCAAATGAGATGCAAAATTTGTTCTCATCAGAAAAGAGGACTTTGGACCACTGAGCAACAGACCAGTTCTTTTTTTCTTTAGCCCAGGTAAGACGCTTCTGACGTTGTTTGTTGTTCAGGAGCGGCTTGACAAGAGGAATACGACATTTGAAACCTCAGTCCACTCCTTGTGAAGCTCCCCCACACATTTGAATGGCCTTTTCCTGACAATCCTCTCCAGGCTAAGGTCATCCCTGCTGCTTGTGCACCTTTTTCTTCCACACTTTTCCCTTCCACTTAACTTTCTATTAATGTGCTTTGATACAGCACTTTGAGAACCTCCAACTTCTTTTGCAATTACCTTTTGAGGCTTTCCCTCCTTGTGGAGGGTGTCAATGATGGTTTTCTGCACAACTGTCAAGTAAGCAGTCTTCCCCATGATTGTGAATTCAACTGAACCAGACTGAGAGACCATTTAAAGGCTCAGGAACCCTTTGCAGGTGTTTAGCTGATTAGAGTGTGACATTTTGAGCCTACAATACTGAACCTTTTCACAATATTCTAATTTTCTGAGATTCTGAATTTGGGGTTTTCATAAGCTGTAAGCCATAATCATAAAAATGATATCAAATAAAGGCTTGAAATATCTTACTTTGCTTGTAATGAGTCTATATAATATATTAGTTTCACCTTTTAAGTTGAATTACTGAAATTAATGAACTTTTGCGAGTTTCACCTATATGGGGGAAGAATGCATTGGTATTGGTATTTTGAGATAAAGTAATAATTAAGATCAAAAGTCTTTGTTTGAATAAATTATGACATGCAAGTCATAATATTGGATGCATGCTGAGATAAAAAGTCTTTATGTTGAAATAACACACGTCATCATTTTGGAATTAAAAGTCATAATTAGGATATACAAAGTCAATTTTCAGATGCTAGGTCATAATTATGAGATTACAAATTAATCTCATAATTTTGATTTAGTATCTCGTAATTATGACTTTTTAATATCATAATTATGACTTTGTTGTTTCATAATTTTGACCTACCAAAAAAAGTTTAGATACATGGCATAAATGGGCTTCCGTATTTTTTTTTTTTACCCACTTTTACGCATAAATCTAACAAGGTTTATGCTTTAAACAATGTTACGCAACAAGCTTCCATCGATGAGCGATTTGTCCGTCCACACTGAATGCAAAATTGCTGCATGACCAAACTCAATCATGAAAAATATTTTATGTTTACTGTACAGTTATGAGGGGCAGGATTTAAGACCAATGAGATTTCACAGTGGGCGGGGTGAAAATAGAAATAGAAACCAAGCGATTGTCAAGCGATGTCCTGTAGCTTGACATTTGTCAGAGCTAGCCATAGCAAAAATGTACACTTGCATGGAATGGATAGTGTTTACCGCCTATCGATTTAACGTGTTGCACCTGTTTAGGACACTTTAAAAGTGTCCTAAACATATTTAGTTTTATGCAATTCATATTTTATAAGACTTCAAATGTAACCCGGACGATCCCCCTACATCCATGATTTATACGATGATCAATGGAAGCATGAGTTAATGCTTCATTCTGCACCCCGCTAATGTTCAAGCTAAATCTACGCCCTTGAGCGTCACAACACGGATTTGCAAAAATAAACATAGTTTTCAAACAGAATTCCGAATACAACCTCCATCTGCCATCGGTCAAAAAAACAGATAGTCCCAGAACAAACACACGGCATCGGTCGATGAGTCGATGTTGCTGTGTCAGGCTCCTCGGCTCGATCAAATAAATGGAGCAATTTTGGAAAGCGCTGCAGAACTTCAGTGTTTACACTTTACAGGGAAATCAACCTACTAATGGCTTACTTATAGCTATTGCTACATATTGATATGGAATAGGAGAAAGTATTTTATCATAAAAAAAGAAATTAAAAATACACACCTCAGCTTTAAGATAATTTATCCAATTCAGATTTGTCCTACTTAATTAGCATTTCTTTCTTGTTTAAAGCATAATGCAAAATAAAATTTATGATTTTATAAATTGCAATAAAGCGGCAAAAAATCGAGGCAAATTTGCCGCAAACTTACCACAAATTCGCCACTGATATTTTTCACATGCATATGAGCTTTGCCATGCAACTAAAGTCACACCAGGCTTTCATCTTTTGTACTGTATAAAAATTATGTAAATCTTTTTTCATGCTCACATCAACTGGAATCCGCCAGGCCGCCAAACAGAACATTTCTAATTTAATGTCTCATCCGCTTTACTTTGTTTGAAAAGTTTCTATATCCACTCCGCCCTCTCTCTCTCTCTCTCTCTCTCTCTCTCTCTCTCTCTCTCTCTCTCTCTCTCTCTCTCTCCCTCTCCCTGTCTCTCACTCTCTGTCTCCCTCTTCTTTCTCATGAGAAGGACTCGCTAAACCCAGATTACTTTGAGCTCTTGAGTGGAGTATGAAATGAACACATATCTATTCTTTTGAAACTTTCAAAAGAACTGAAATGTATTTGCTCTATCAGAAAGGCATTGCTTGCTGCACACTGCCTCAAAATGAAGTGCACCACTTCTCATTTAGTCATATTGCTCACTTTTGAGTGTGACGAATTCAGCCATATTTGCAGGGAATGAATAAACTTCTGCCCAATGTAAAAGGGAGCTTGATTTCTGAAGGAAGCTATCGGTTCCATTTCAAAATGGGGCATGTGAACTTGTCAGTAATAAGGTAATTCCTTTTCAGGGACTGTCTGATCAAGAGAATTTCCATCAGAGGAAAACATTATTGCTCAGATGTTACTCATTCATAGCTCAGGAGGCTTAAAGCTACAGCTACAGCTACTAGCACAGGACAGTATGCTTACTTTTTTAGGTGTTAGCACTGGTGCTAGTGAACTAAAAAGTTCATTAGCACAAATAAAAATGTACTAGCACTACACTTAAGAATATTATTGATAAAACATGTTTTTATTGATTGCATCAGTTTTTGTGGCTCTCCTTTTTTGTGCACAGACTATTATGCTGTGACTTGAGAGCACCTGCTCTTAGAACATTCCCACCTAACACATCCATGTTCTTAAAGCATTTTCCAAACATTACATTGAGGTTGTACTTATATAGCGCCTTTTTAACCTTAGCGGTTTTCAAAGCGCTTTACACTGTGTCTCATTCACCCATTCATACACACATTCACACACCAATGACGGCAGAGCTGCCATGCAAGGTGCTAGCCTGCCATTGGGGGCAAATTGGTGTTCAGTGTCTTGCCCAAGGACACTTCAGCATGTGGACTCGTGTGGACCGGGTATCGAACCACCAACCCTGTGATTAGTGGCCAACACACTCTTCCACCCGAGCCACAGCCGCCCCCCAAAAAAGTTTAAAGCGCAAGACTGATTTGGTGGTTTTTCTTGCCTGTAAAGTCTGACTATAGTTTGAGCCAATAACATTCGAGTACAGGCTGTGAAAGAGCATATCATTGGTTTGTCCTGCTGAATGAAAACGCCCTTCCCTGAAACAGTTAAGAAGGTTATTTGAGTCTGAACGAGATGAGACGTCCCATTCATAAACAAACTGTATGTACTGGTATGATACTCGTTTGCTAACTAAATTAATGATTTGATCTCGTTCGGCAACGAAAATCTGCTGACTGACTGAATGAGTGGAGAATCTCATTCAACAAGAAAATCATCTACTGGCACAAAGGTGTAATTTGCAGAAATTGTCAAAGGATTGAAAAGACTCGAGTCACTGGGACGAATCAAAATATTCACATCTAATTTGTTCCTAATCTTTAAATACTGTTAGCCAAAGTTGTTCTAATGATTTCTGTTAGGCGGGTTACCACAATCCTGACAACGCATCCATGGCTAAAGTTCAAGCATTTAAGATTTGGCAATTGAAAAGCAGATATCAGGCTCATCGTACATGTTTTAGATTGTAACACTCCTCGACCAATTCGAAAAGACAAAGTCAGAATAGTCTGAAGGTCTGTACCAAGTTTGGTGAAATTAGCATGAAAGCTGTAGGAGTTACAACTGATAATTTTAATCTTGGTTTAGGGATTTTGGAAAATGGCGGGATTTGACTGTTTTCAAACATATTACAGAAAACTCTTGCCATCTTCCATTGGTTTTACACAGAGATAGTCCCACCCCAAACTCAAACCATTGATTGAGCCAATGTTATTGTTGAGCCATTGGATTTAAGTTTGGGTGGGTCTACCCAACCAATGACAATCCCCTGTTTATAACACAAATTCCTAAATCCAAGCAGTTATATTGTGCAGATGTTTTTTTGAGTTCCTGTTCTAAAGCGAATGAATACATCCCAGACATCTGTCACACCTGCACCTGAACGTTTCAGTTTAAGATCGTTTGCTGCTATTCGAGAGTAATGCAGAAGCACTGGTAGCCCTTGTATTTTTGTCCATTAGTCGACCTCACCGTCAGATGACCACATCCATGTATCCTCACTCAGCGAAACAATCACAGTCCGCGTGTTTTAATTTCTAACATCTCTCACTGTCGAAAACTCGCAGAGTGAGCAGAGCGATCCATAATAAAAACTTTAATGCCCATAGCTGAGGAAGGAAAGTAATTACTAACTTTATAAGGTTATCAATTCCTCTGACCTGATCTTTATCGATCGCTCCAAGGAACATTTTACACACCGGACAGATAATGGGCAGCATCTAGAGGGTGTATGTTTGAGAGTGTGTGTCTGTGTGGAATTAAAGAGACATCATCTCCCAGAGAAATAAAGAAGTCTTGGCTTTAATTCTCTTTCTCTTGACGCAGCACTTTTGCTTGGACACAAAATCAAGTATTGT
Source organism: Xyrauchen texanus (assembly GCF_025860055.1). NCBI lineage: Eukaryota > Metazoa > Chordata > Actinopteri > Cypriniformes > Catostomidae > Xyrauchen > Xyrauchen texanus. The sequence continues at coordinate 17,662,245 of NC_068325.1, read as the reverse complement.
GTTACAAATCTTAACCATTAATATGTCCCAAGCACACATTAAAATGTCCAGGACACTTTAGGATTATTATATCTCAATTAGATTCCTGTGACTGAGATATAATTCTGCATTATTTAAACAGAAGCCTGTACAGCTAGAACAGTTCATATTCTTGTTATATATTTTTAAGGGTGCAATCACTATTATTTCCTTATTAATAAAAGGTTTACGTTATATTTAAATAAACATTTTTAAACTATCATGACCCCTCACATAAGATGAAGACTCCAGTCATATCAGTAACCTAATAAAAGCCATTTCATTTGACATGGAGAGGGTCTCCTCATGGGAGCTGCCATGTTAGGAACACAAACCAGCTAAACACTATTCACTTAATCTCAGTAATCACTCTGTTATTGGAGACTTTAACTCTTGCGTTGCACTAACTAGGCATCTTTATTGCATTTAAATGATGCTGTATCGATGCCCCTAAGTGTCAGTGTAAGTCCAAGATGAGATACATAACAAATTACTTAGTGCACCATTAACTATGGGAAATTTTGCTATGTGGACTTTAAGTAAATCCCTTTTCATACCTATAAAAATGTTCAATGGAGGATATAAATCACAGTGGAATTTTGTCATTGACTTCACAGTTCAACTTGAACTGCTTGACTAGGTATGGCAATTTGACTAATCAAGGTAGTTTGGTTTATCAACTTGACAACGAGTGGTGACTGGACTTGGCAATTTGTTTTGACATGTCAGCTTGATTAGAAGTGGCGTCTTGATTGGATGGGATGACTTGACTAGACACGGGGGCTTGAACAGGCTCGGTGATGGCCACAGGGAACTGGACTGGTTCGTCAACTGCCTCAGGGAAATGGACAGGCCTGTCGACAGTTCATGGGAAGCCTGATAGTCTTGAGAAAGTGACAGTCCTCACCTTCATCTGGGACACAGGACCTAATGGTCTCATTAAGACCCTCCCTAAAATGCTCAATCAGGTAGGCCTGATTATCCTCAGATCTGGGATACAGTGCCAAAAAATCTAAAGCATACCCCCCACAGACTTGTCCTCCTGACATAACCTGTAGAGCTTCTCTATACATGCAAACAGAAAAACTGGGATTGGGGGAAAAACTAAAGTATATCTCTCCACTGTGGCCATAATTGGTCAGATCATTCTGTCAACAAATTTGGAAGAAGGACCCAAGCACTGGAGATTAATAAATGTTAATTTAACAAAAAATTCTTACGAGGAAGAAATAAACATAGCAAGACAGAATGAAAGGATAACAAACCAATAAAAACAAGACCTCACAGGAACCAACTGACTAGACAGGGGAACTGAATTAAATAAAAGAGGCTAACATGGAAAACAAGCCAAAGGAGAGAATATATAGAGGAAGGGAAGATTGAGGACAGGTGCTACCAATAATCAAGGACAGTGCTGATTGCGCTGCTGAGCATCACCTGTGAGAAACATGACAGATAGAGGAAAACAAACACACATGGGACAGTCTGAGAGATGGGTGGAGGAAACTGTCTCAATCCTGCCAAACAAGAATAAAACAAGACTAAAGAGGCAGGATCATGACAGCTATAGTCATTACATTGATGCAGACTCTCAATCAAATTAATTCAAATTATTTTCTGTGACCTATCTTTCCAATAACTATGATTTCTAAGATGGAATAGAAAGTCTCTTGTTTGAATTGTGCCGGAGACAGGGTGGTACTTTGAGGTAATAATGTAACCCTGGAGGTTTGCTAGCTTTAATATCATGGTATATTTTTGCATTATGAAGGCATATGAACTGTACTCAAAGGCCAGGGGAGGGAAAAAAAACGAAATTGTCATTCTTACAAACTACAGACCACCTTGTGCCATTTCAAATGACATATTGAAAATCCTGTAGCATCGTAGGCAAATTATTTCTGTGACTAAAGGCAATACTTTTCGAAAAAACATTAGAAAACAACACAGAGAAACATTGTTTAGTTTTTTCAAGCCAGTTGTGCTTTGGCACCACACTTCTGAGGTGTACCCATACAAGTCACATACTTCAGCTTCAAGGTCACATCCACATAAATAAGTTTCCATTTGAAAATGAGTTGATTTCGTTGCATTTCTGCTTCTTATCCACACTAGAACAGCGTTTTCCACCACTGAAAATTAAGACTCGATAGAAAACTATTGTCATAACCTAGTACTTTGGAAAACGTCTCGGGTTACACATGTAACCTTGGTTCCCTGAGATGAATGGAACGAGACATTGCTGTAAAGACTATGGAGTGTGGCCTTCTTCACGACCTTACTGAAACCCTTATACAATCATGCCAATCCTCTGATTGGCAATGGTGTCTGAGCCCCGCCCCTTCATCCGTGCAGTTGGCCTAAATAAGCAGGTGCTCAGTCACCAATTTTTCAGAATTTTCTGACTGAGGGACAAGAGTGAGTCACTCGTATTATGAAACTCGGAAGTAGTAGTGCAGCCAGCTTTCGCAATATCTCATTCCCTCCATCTCAGGGAAACGAGTTTGCATGTGTTACCGGAAACTTTGCACACTTTCGATTCATTTCACTCGACATTGCTGTAAGCACTATGAGGAATGATATTCCACCACGCCACACTACATGACATCACACACCAAGTTATAACACTAAATAGAGATAATCATAAGGATAAGGATGTGCTACTTGTCTTTGGCAGAAAATGTTTCATCGTTTGAGAAAACTTTGAAGCACCTGAAAAGTCTTCCACGGCATTGCCAAAGTGACCGTTGGGTGACACCGGCTGTCGAGGAGGGTGGCTTTCTCTGCATTATGCATTTCCGTGAGAGTTAGCCAAATATACCAGTCCAGAACCACCAGGTTGCTCATCGCTTTGCCGATGGCCTGAGCGGTTGCTTTTGTGGCTCACAGCGCCAAATCTGTAGCATTGCGGAGCTATTTGAACAGCTCTGGCCTTGCTCATTTATTTGTTTGAGGAGCTTAGCTTGATAAACTTGGAGCACTGACATACTGTGAAGTGCTGAATTAACTTGGCCCACTGCTGCAAAAGTTCTTCTAGCCAGTCAGTGCAGACGTCAGTCAACACAGCTTGGAGGGGTGGGCAGGGTGGGAGGTGAGCTGCGACCACCTGTTCCAGTGGGGGTAGCTTTAGTAAGGACGGCAGCACTGCCAACCTGAATGCGTGAAGAGTAAGCTGCATGGCAGGTCTTTATGAGCTCCGTGTGGACCCCAGGGAAGAATGATGTGCTTCTTTGGACCGTGTCTGTTGGCAATGACCGATTTGCAAAAACCATTCATCCAGGCGAGACTTTTCTGGCTCTTCTGGAGGAGACCACTCAAGACCAAGCACTTAAACCACCCACCAAACGTAATGAGGCCGTGTGCTCCAAAAGAGGGTCGGAGCTCATCATGCACATATTGCACAGACAAGGACATTAGATCGTAAGTTCGGGGGGTTTGCAGTGTTTGCACGAGATCCTCCTCTAATTCTTCCAGCTCAATCTCACTGCCCCACCATGCCTCCTTATGTGGTCCCTCTGGACTTAACACAGAAGAGGTGGATGGGAGGGTGCTCTCTTGTATCTTCCCTCAGAACAAAGTCAATCCTAGAGCGTAATGTCCTGAGATTCATGCCCTCGCAGTGAGGGCAGTCTGTCCCCTGTGAGAGCTGCTTGTGGGTGGGCATTGCCCAGGCATTACACACAGCTCTCGTGCTCATTAGGAGGAGGGACATGCCGTTCGCATAGGAATCTTTAAAAAGATGCGTATCACGCAATCAGCTCTTTAGTTAATATTGTATACAGTATATACACTACCGGTCAAAACTTTTGAAAGACTTGACTGAAATGTTTCTCATGATCTTAAAATCTTTTGATCTGAACGATTAAATGTTTTAAATTAGTTTTGTAGTCAAAAATATAATTATGCCACCATATTAATTTATAAATCATTATAAAACTAAAATGTAATAAAAAAAGTTTTTCAAATTGATGCCCAAATAATAAGGAAAAGCAGCCAATAAGTGTCCAACATAGATGGGAACTACTTCAATACGGTTTAACAAGCATCCCAGGGTGATACCTCAAGAAGTTGGTTGAGAAAGTGTCAAGAGTACATATCTGCAAATTCTAGGCAAAGGGTGACTACTTTGAAGATGCTAAAATATAACACAGTTTTGATTTATTTTGGATTTTCTTTAGACACAACATAATTCCCATAGTTCCATTTATGTTATTCCATAGTTTTGATGACTTTACTATTATTCTAGAATGTGAAGAAAAACAATTATAATAAAGAATAAGTGTTTCAAAACTTTTGACCGATAGTGTGTGTCTATATATATATATATATATATATATATATATATATATATATATATATATATATACATACACACACAAAGGATACAGTAACTCCAGCAAGAAGGCTGTGGGAAGCAAGTAGGAGTTTTGCTGAAGCGCAGAGTTGATCAACGACGAGCGTCTGAAGCAAAGAACCTGTTCACCAAGAGCGTTTTCGATGGCGACATGGACAATTCTTTACCGGAACACATAAGGGAGCGGTAAATATCTCGTGCAGGAGCTGCGCACAGGCGACGAATCGTCCTGTTCCAAGGGTTCCAAGAGAGGGTTCCACGAAGAAAACTACGTTTGCAGTCTTGATGAAAGAAAATTCTGAAGAAATGGTGACTGAGTGCCCTTATATAGGCCAACTGCGCACCTGAAGCGGCAGGCTCAGACACCATTGCCAATCAGATGATTGCCGTGATAGTATAAGGGTTTCAGCAAGGTCGTGAAGAAGGACACTCCCCATAGTGCTTACAGCAATGTTGAGTGAACTGAGTGGATAGGGAACAATGACGTTTAGAAAAGGAAACTTTCGAAACGAATTAGTGTGGATGTGGCCTAAATCAGAATACATTTAAGTCAGTATAACAAATCTGCTCAACTGCCTGGAAAGTTAAGTCAGTAAGCAAACAATCTTAATGGTCCTGAAAATAGGCTTCATTTTCTTTTAGAGAAATCTAATTTCTCATTTATTTCTTTTGAAATATATCCTGGATGTTTTTGACAGGTTTCTTGAAATTAGCCCAACTAGCGAAACCTTTCACGGCCAGCCAATTATTTTGAACAAAAGTTCTTAAATTATTCAGGAAAATTATATAGGGCTTATGCAACACAGCCCTAGTTGGAAAGGGTTAAAAACTGAAGTCTGGAAATAGAATCATTTTCACAAAGCAGCTAAGAACTTTCCATGGTGGCCTAGGCTAATGGTTTATCACTAATTCAGGCTATCCCATTCAGGGGAGTTTGGAAATGTGGCCCTTTCGACCCCAGAGTGGAATTGAGGATGGCGCAAAATTCCAAAGCTAACGATGTCGTTCAACTTATAGAAAAATTGACACTAACACAGTTTTGCTAACACACAAAACCTGTGCTAATTTCTGTTTAGTGTGTCCTCCCCTGGCAACCAAAAAGGAAATCATTATGGGGTGAGTTATGGCTAGATCCACAGTGCGAAAGATGGAGAAATTGGATTAAATTCATGCCACTCAGACCTGCCCTCTGGACACATTCACATGCGCTCACACAAACAACGTTGGCATCATGAAAATAGAGCAGACTCAAATCCATGCTAAGCTGCTTTGCTAAATCACATTAACACATTATTTAAGGCTAAAAACCTTCACCCTTATCACCAGCCCATACATCCAGACGATAAGGGAATTCATTTTGCTTCGTTAGCTAAAAACGAAGGAACACAAACAAAATGCTAAACAATAAAGTACAGTATGAAGTTACTAAGTTATATTTGTAGATTGTACAGTATATCATCTCTGAACATAAAAGAAGACAACTCTTTTACATATAATAACAGACTTGAAATATGCATCATATGGGCTATTAATATATATAACATGGTCTGTTCGAATACTCGATTCTGATTGGCTGGAATGCGTGCGGTTCAAACTGTTGAATGCACAGATAGTTATACTTTTTTAGTATATACTAGATAATAGATTTAATATAACTAGAGTAAAAAGTGACAACAAGTCCCCTACTTGATATTGATTATATGAGGCTATTACAGCCTACTGTACGTTAGATCACAAGTACTGTATCAAACACATATTAGCTTGATTACATGTTATTTTTGGGGTTCACTGGTGGTCTGAACGCTGTATGCTGAAGCATCTCTAGAGAGCTTTAGTGGAGAGTAAATAGCTCAGAATAACTAGTTTCGTTTGATGTATTTGTGGGTCCTTCTCCACTCTTTGTTTGAGCTTCTTGCTGTTAAATTGTATTTTGAATGGTTTTATAATAGTCGCACGCTCGGGTACAGGCTAATTCCTCCAGCGGATTTGCTATATTGGAGTTTATACTGAGTGAATATTAGTCCTAAATTTCATTGAATTCATTCATTTGCTCAACAAAATCACACAGTAACGTCATTCTGAGGTAAACCTTTGGTAGCATCTCCCTCAATTAATAAAATCCATTGCAAGCAAAATGACAGTTTATCATGCCCGCCACTAGGAGGAGAAATACGACAGATGTACGGAGACAGTGAAAAGGTGGCTTTAGACCTGACAGATATGGTCACTATGAACTGCTGTGGTGTGGAAAAAAGCTTCTACTATTTGTCAGCTATACAAAATAACAGCATATCAGTGTGAATCATCACAATGGTGAGAAAATAATGACAGAATTGACATTTTTGGCTAAATGATTACTTTAATGTTTAATCTTTAATCTAATAAATAACTTCACATTAACATAAAAGCATATTTATTTTGTTCCCTAACCAGGGCCAGCTATCCAGGCTTATACTTGGAATATTTAGAGAAGACAGCCTTGTTTCAGACACCCCTGACAAAGGTCAATCTCTCTAAACAGTGCTGAAACTCGTCCTGTCATATCTGATGGTTTTATTCCCTCTAATGGTTTCTGTGGAGATGAGAAATCAATGCGAATTGATGTCTTTGATGGTGATTCATGTCCAAACAGCATTGCATCAAATCAGCCCTATTGTGTCGCCTTCTCAGCAGGAAAAAAACGTACAGCGTTGGAGAAAGTTTTTGTATTTCATTTGCTGCATGTCCACAGCAGGAAATTGATGAAAATTACTTGATATCCCATCACCGAGGATATCATTAACCCATTTAATACAAATAAACAAATGGGCCATTTGCACCTCTAGATAGTTCATTTTCACATCTTGCAAAGCTATTATGTTTATGACATGTTTTTGAGGCATCATATCACATCGACTTGATCAAACATGAAATATTGTGATTAGACATTATTTATGGGAAAATTTCTGGTGGTTTGAATGTTGTAGCTGTGACATGCCCTGCTATTGGGGCATGCTGTCAGGTATGTATCTCTACAGAAGTTGACTATCAAAAATAAACCTACACTGAGAAATTTATGCTGGAGTAAAAAGTGACAACTAGTCCCCTACTTATATGAGGCTATTACAGCCTACTGTACTTTAGATCACAAGTACTGTATCAAACACATATTAGCTTGATTACATGTTATTTTTGGGGTTCACTGGTGGTCTGAACGCTGTATGCTGAAGCATCTCTAGAGAGCTTTAGTGGAGAGTAAATAGCTCAGAATAACTAGTTTCGTTTGATGTATTTGTGGGTCCTTCTCCACTCTTTGTTTGAGCTTCTTGCTGTTAAATTGTATTTTGAATGGTCGTATAATAGTCACACGCTCGGGTATGGGCTAATTCCCCCAGCGCGTTTGCTATATTGGAGTTTTTCCTTTGAAAGTTTCCTGCTGTTGTTGACACTTTATTTCAGCTCAACTCTCGGAGGGGGTGATGCTGTTCACCGCTAATTAGAAACTGTTTTCATCCCGCCTTAATCAGGTCACTGGTTTCTGTCGTTGTGAGTTGTACCAGCTTCCACAAATTGCTTTAGATAAAGAGAGACTTTCTGTGTTTGGGATGTTTGGTCTCTTCTTGTGTTGTGTGGCAGCACTGGTTTTGATTTGCAAGTCCTTTTTCAGGAACACCATTTTCCACGGCTATTTTAAGTTCTACGTTTTGAAATTCTACAACTACAGTTGTTTTATATTTTGTTTAACATAGGGGAGTAATGACCTAAAAGTAGCAATGCTACTAACTTAACTATATTTAGCATAACATAGCATAACAGCAGCTCAGCTATATGCACAATAGTGTGAAATTAGTGAGTTACATTTTCCAACAAGTAGCACTGTAGCATCAGAAAATGCTACATTTGCCACACTGTATTTTATTGGTGGGAGTGGTGGTGGCGTAGTGGCTAAAGCACAGGGCTGTTAATCAGAAAGTCGCTGGTTCGAACCCCATGGCCACCACCAGTGTGTCCTTGAGCAAGGCACTTAACTCCAGGTTGTTCCGGGGGGATTGTCCCTGTAATAATTGCACTGTAAGTTGCTTTGGATAAAAGCATCTGCCAAATGCATAAATGTAAATGTAGATTATGTAAAGGAACCATTTAAAATAAACAAAACCCTTATATTTAGTGTTGGGAACTCTGATTAATTTTAGAATCAAAATCAGAATGAGCTTTATTGCCAAGTTTCCTCACGTACACAAGGAATATTTTTTGGTGATTGGAGAAACAAGAGCACACAAAACATTACAGTGAGACACAGAATATAAAACAAGGTAAGATAAATGTCATACAAATAAACATATATAGTAAGATAAATAGACATACAAATAATAGGACATGTAACAGAATGGCGTATGTGCATGTTCAAGTGGTACTATATGTGCACAGTATGGGTATGTGCAGTTATTGAGTTAAATGTGTGTGAATTTACATATGTACATGAGATATGTATTTATATTAACTGCCTCTGGACTCCCCCATAGTGCAATAATGTAGTTACAGTGCAGTCATTAATGTACAGGGAGAAGAGCATTGGAGAGAGAGAATGCATCCCTGAAGAGCACAGGTGCTAATAGGGAGGGTCCCGGAGGTGAGTTTCCCCAGTATCACTAGCTACTGCCTATCTGTCAGAAAGCTGGTGATCCATCGACAGATTGGGGTGGGCAAGGAGACCTGGGTCAGTTTGGTTGAGAGAAGATCAGGCATGAAGGTATTGAAATAGGATCCTTGCATAAGCCCCAGGTCTGTCGAGGTGTTGCAGGATATAACGCAGTCCCATTTTGACAGCATCATCCACAGACCTGTTAGCTTGGTTAGTAAACTGAAGGGGGTCCAGCAGGGGTCCACTGATGTCCAAAACCAGTCTCTCAAATGACTTCATGAACACAGAAGTGAGAGTGACAGGTCTGTAGTAATTAAGTCCTGTGATTTTGGGGTTTTTGGGGACTGGAATAATGGTGGAGCATTTGAAGCAGCAGGGAGCTTCACACTGCTCCAGTGATCTATTGAAGATCTGTGTGAAGATGGTGGCCAGTTGGTCAGCGCAGACTTTCATACAGACAGGTGAAAAACTGTCTGGGCCAGAAGCTTTCATAGTCTTTTGTTTGAGTATTGAGTAGCAGGAGGGGGGTTCCAGGAAGTGTTGGTGTCTGTGTGTGTATGAAGTGGAGAGCAGAGCAGGGGAAGGGTGTGAGACTGGGCTTTACACACCAGCAGTAAAACACATTCAGTTCATCATCCATTAGTTAACTCTCTACAGAGCGAGAGGGAGGTTTCTTGTACTTGGTGATGATTTTTAGGCCTTTCCACACAGATGCAGGATCATTGGCTGAAAACAGTTTTTTCAGCTTTTCAGAGTAGCTTCTTCTAGCCACACATATTTCCTTAGGAAATGTGTTCCTGGCCTGCTTGTACAATGTTTTATCCCTACTTCTGTAAGCATCCTCTTTGGCATGATGAAGCTGTCTGAGTTTTGCTGTAAACCATGGCATTGTTATTGAATGATAAAAATGTCCTTGTTGGGATGCACATATCCTCAAAGAACTCATATATGATGTCACAGTGTCTGTGAGCTTATCCAGAGCTGTGGCTACAGCCTAAAAAATACTCCAATCGGTGCAGTCAAAGCAGGCTTTTGTTGTTACTACAAGCTTAGCTGATTTTAGTTTCTGCTTGTAGGTCGGGAGAAGTTGAAACAGACAGTGATCAGAGTCCTAAAGCTGCACATGGGACAGAGCGATATGCATCCTTTATAGTGGTATAGCAGTGTTCCAATATATTTCTTTCTCTGGTGGAGCATGTGATGTGTTCATGTATGAGGTTAGCTTTATTAAAATCTCCCAGAATAATGATAAGAGAGACTGGATGTTGTTGCTCTGTGTCTGTGATGTGATCAGCCAGCTATTGCAACACTGCGTTCATGCATGCTTGAGGCGGGGTATAAAGACTCACCAGAATAAACGAGGAAAACTCCTGCAGCGAGTAAAAAGGCTTACAGTTGATGAAGAGTGCCTCTAAATTAGGACAGCACATCTTCTTCAATGCTGTTACATCTATACACCAACTTTCTTTGATGAAAAAACATCAAATCGGCAGCGGACGCCTAAAGCCTTACTGACAAAGCTTCACAAGCGTGCCGGCTCGCTTCCCTCGCGTGCGTCTTTTGGATCACTTTTAGAGCACTGCTGCGCCTCCAAGATGTCTAATAAAACATCTGAATAATCACACACTGGTAAAAAATTATCAGGTATGCTCTGCTGAATATTCAGCAGTTCATCCCTGGTGAAACTGATCAGGAAAGAGTGATAAAAAACATTACAAACAAACAAAAGTAACGAAAATGCTAGAGCACTCCACAATGAAGCAGCCATCTGCAGCGCCATCAATTCTTGACAGAAAAGTGATGTTCTTTCGGAAGATTCAGGTAAATGAACTAGTTCACATAAATGATTCACTGATTCACTTGAAGCCAAAAACTTCTGTTAATGCTAATTTTTATTACTATATTTCGATTCAGTTATATAAAATAGGGAGTTTTCTAGTTTTTGTAGTGCATTTTAAGTATACATTATTTAACAGTATCTATTTGTTTCACTGATATGAAAATTAACCATGGTTTTACTATAGTAATATTGTAGTAACCATGACTGTAGTAACCATGGTTAATTTTATGGCTACTATGGTATACCTACAAATACCATGGTTAAACTGTGGTTATTGTAGTAAAACTATGGTTAATTTTCTTAAGGGAATGCCACACTGTTTAAATATATTACTATAGACCTTTTTCACACTCCAGGATTTGAATCTCGTAAGTAAGCGTTTGCAGGGTAAACTTTGACAGCGGTGAATGGGTGATCACAGCAAATATTATTTTCATCCCGCTCTAGCATAGATGGCAGTATCACATGGTACCTGTTACTTTCCTCAGAGCAAGTGTAAGGGTAGCCAGATGGTAGGCAGCTGTGCAGTGTGTAAACCTCACTTCCCTAGTCTGAAGAGGTGCACTAGTGACTGACAATACAGGCTGTAGCCTTTAACCTCGTCGTTATCGTGCACGCCTCCCATGCCGGAGACTGGTTACACTGGTCAGGATGGGCCAGTCACAGTCATTTATAATTACTGGATGAGGATTATTTGAAATGCTTTTATAGATAATGTAAAGGAGGATTTCCATTTACAGGCATGAATCCTTGGAATGATATGTTTTTTATTAAAAATAACTATCCAGTGTAAAATGTCTTCAAAGGGATATAAAACATTCTGAGATTTAAATGCAGATACATGAAAGATTCGATTTTCAGAGCATCAAGCGCCCCCTGCAGGAATAAAACTTTGTCTCACAAGACACAGTCAGTGGCTGACAACATGTGTAATTTCGATCTGTAGGTATGTTACCCACACAAAACTTTCTTGTGAATTTAGAAAACTGATTACATGGTTACATGATTCATATGTAGAGACCTAAAAGATGTTATAATGAAAATAAAAATGATCAGTTGTTTTTTTCAGGGTGATTAAAACAGACGAGCAGGTAAGAATTTTCTGAAAGTGTTAATCTTATATGCTTTTTTCTGAATGCTTGATATGATACACAGTGTATATATATTTAAGAGTATGCAATGAATATAATTTTCTATTTATCTGTGCATTCATTTGAACTGTTATTATGCACCTTGTAATGTGTTGTAATGAGACATTACGCCATTGGTCAGATGTGATCAGTTTGAAATGTCGTTTTATGAGAGTTGCGTAATATTCTTCTAAAATTCCAACTTTTGTTCCATTAAATAAATACCAGCATATGGCTTTGGTGCAACATGAGGATGAGTAAATAATAATTTAATTTTTATTTGTGCCCAAAAATGTATTTAAGTGTTATGTATGCATCTTTGCAAATAAGGTTGTTCAAACTATGTAAATATCAGGCTGTGATCAGAGCTGTGCATGTGTGGATGTTATTTTAAGTAATTCTCATTTTTAATTAAATGGATTTGTCATAACGAGAAGCTGAAAACTTTGAAGATCTATAGATTTAGTGAGCCTGTTTAACGTTAGCACTCAATGTACTGTACAATCACACACAAACTTAATTGGGTTATATATGCAAATTTTGAGCAAACATGTGGCATGTTGATTTCTTGTAGTGGCATTATTCCTATTACTGTACAAGACATAAGTTTGACTCACATGGTGGAGATGTGATTTTTCAAGAATGTCAAATAGTTAAAGAGCTTCCCCTATTACAGAAAAATTGTCAAGCAAACTTTTAATTACATTTCCACAGTAGTTCAAGACTATATGTATATATAAACATTCCATCGTGTTATAATGTAATTCTATTTATGTCTGTTTCAAGCGATTGTCAGTAAAAGCATGCAAAACTTTTTTTTTGACAGATTATTTACCATGTGTCACTTTTCAAAGTTAAAGCTGAAAAGAAAATATATACTGCATATAATATATAATATTATACGTGCTAATTTACATTATTGCAGAGCACAAACTTGCACTTGAAAATATCTAATAGACTTTAGCTGTAAACAAACCATGTACAATTTGGTAAAAAGGTTACAAGGTATAAAAATACATCACATTCCGAAACACATATTTTTTATTGTTTTTAAAAAAGGGCAAAAAACTAAAAAAATCAACAACAACAATTTAATATTTGACCAAGGTGAAAGTTACAGTATATTAAATGGATAATTCACCCAAAACTGAAAATTCCATTATCATTTACTCACCCTAATGTTGTTCCAAACCCAAAAGGAGATGTTAAGCAGAATGTTAGCCTCAGTCACCATTCATTTTTATTGTATGAAAAATACAAGGAGGACAAGTAAATGACTAAATGATGAAGATTTTAAATTTTTGGTTGAACTATCCCTTTAAAAAAAACATTTCACTTTGTTCACATTTGAGTATTCTATGAGGCAGGAAAGTAAAATATGTTGGAAGTGTGCATCTCTGCACTGGAATCTCTTTCAGTTTTGGAGTGATTGGGTTTAAAGTCAGAAAAGGACATCTGTTGGAAATGACATATGTGATTTAAAAGCGAAGAGGAAGAACCACAGTGGATCCTTTTTTTGCAGTTATACACTTTGGACAGGAAACGTCCCCCAGCGCATCTCAACAGAAGATACTACTGCTCCTCTGTAAAACAGATTTTCAGCAGTAACTTTAGAATTTAAATGTAGTAAAATGTATAAAAAACATTGACATTTAACCGTATTTTTATTCATTGTTTTGTATTGATTGCAATGGAAAATAATTAATCATTAATGCTTTAAATAAAATGCTTTTTGTATTGTTTCATTTATAAAGATATACTGTGTATATATATATATATATATATATATATATATATATATATATATATATATTTTTTTTTTACCTTCTTCTGATTCCTCTGGCACGTTCTGGACCTCCTGTACCTCTGGGTCACTCTTGAGTGCTAAAGCCTCTTCATGGGTGTTGTAGGTGCCCTTCTGATGAGCTATATACCGCAGAACCACCACCAACAATAGCAGTAACACCACAACAACGGCTACTACTGAGACTCCTATGGAACACCCATAACAGAACCAGAAGAAATTAGGCAATCAAAATTATATATATATATATACATATATACAGGAAAAAGCATTTGCAACCCATTTTACTTCCATAATCTGATACTCAACAAGAAAACATTTTAGGGCGGGACTTGATTTTATTTATCCGAAAATAATCGGATTGTAAAATGTCAGTCGTAAAGTTAAGTTGTTTCAGAGGTGGAACAAATTATTACATTTTGATTAAATAATCTATTTGTAGCTACTGAACGTTTCGTACCCTTAAATCTATTTCATTCTGCCAAGGTACCATCAAGTGCCATTGCCCCATCAGACATTTTTGGATCAATTCAACCATGTTTACCTTTTTCCTGTGGCACTAATGACACTGTGCAAGCAGCCTCAAAGGCACGGGTTCTGGTCCCGAGGACACTAAGAAGTAATCACGTTCTTAAAATGAATGATGAGCATTTTGAGGTTGCATTTTCGCTCTAAAATGACATTTTTCATGACACGTTAGGTTTAGGGTTGGAGTTTGGCTATGGATTAAAGTATCTATTCCTGTTGATTACATAATTTACAACTAAAAATAAAACTCGCTTTTGGCGCCACTCTGTGGACATTTCACTTGAAAGAAGTGCTTCGAATTTCAGTAAGCATAGACCGATTTCAGCAGCAAAACTCTCGAACTACTGTCACAAAATTCACAGTGAGAAACATGTAAGCAATTATTTAGGGCTAATTTTGATTCCATGTTGACTGTTTTAAGAACAGTCATTCAATTAATGTTTAGCAGGATGTACTGTATATAAATATGATGCATTGGGTATAATATTTGAAATGCAAATATATTAAATATATTGATTCATAAATAGTAAGTGAGACTCATATGTGATCAGAATGGCCTTGTCTGTAATTCCAAGTGATGTAGCTAAACAGACAATCTTTGCCTTTTAAACTGTAGCTTTCTCAAATATAATAGCGGTCTTACCCAACAAAATGCCATCCACAGATTCAAACATTTCACGAGCCATGTCTGAAACACAGGAAGACAAACAACAACATTCAGATATGTAATTTCATTGAATCAGTGATTGATTTTTCCTCCCTGGATAAAGAAACTTGCTGTACTTAATAACAACCCTAGAATTGTACTTAAAAGGACAGAGAGCAGATCTTGCAGAGGAAGCACCACAAAGAGGGTAATTTATGTGATAACTGATGAAGTTCTACGGAGTGGAGAGCAGATGTTTGCACTCTGATTTAAATAGACAGCAACCTTTTATTCATTTCAGGCTTTTCCATAGGAGACAAAAGGCAAAAATAAGATCTCTTTAAAGGGTTGGTACCCCCCAAAATGAAAATTCTGTCATCATCCTCATGCCATTTCAAACCCATACAACTTTCATTCTTTCTTCTGGAACACAAAAGAAAAAATATTGCAGAGTGTTCTGTGTGCTCTTTTTGTAAAGGAGACTGGGGCTGTTGAGCTCCAAAAATGACAAAAGCATGTACATGCACTGTAATCAAAAGCATTCTCATGTCATAAAATAGCTTGTATGAGGAACAGACTGAAAATTGTCCCCTCTGTCGTAACTCTCAAGTCTTATACAAATATGACATCAAAATATGTCACATCAAATTTGACATAATGATAAGCAGTGTTGGGTGTAATCTGACTACAAAGTAATAAGTTATGGTGACCTAAATACTTTTGTAGTCGAAAAGTATTATAACGCATTTCAAAAACGATTTGAAATATTTAAAATAATCAAATTACAGTAACTGACATCAAGTTACAATTTGAACTGACTTTCGGTTACACATTTCTAAAATATTTATTTTTATGTATGGTACATTTACAACATGAAATATTTTCATGCGTACCTCAATGTTTCTGTGACAGCTTAAAGGGTAACTAAACCCCTGCTCAGAGTCTGACTCCACCCACTAGCAATATTTGAAAAATGCTCGAAAAGTGGGCAGACCCCAGCGGGGATAAAGGGGACGAACCGAGGGTGGGGCTGAGCGGGGGGGGCGTGCACCTGAGACCCGTAGTGACAGATTAATTGACAGCTGCTGTCAGACTCTAAAATGGAGAGTGACTGGAGTGACGCAAGTAGCTTTGCCACGGAGTGGTCTTTTGAAGTCGAGGACCTTTCTCCTCCACCTTCACCTGAAGTGGAGGAGGGTGAATTGTCTGTGGACACAGGGCCGGAGCCATATCAATTCGAGCCGCTGGCTCAAACTGCGGTTTTAACTCCGTTGAGCATCCGAGTGCGCATTCACCTTCACTCGCGTGCAGGAAAAACAAACGAAATGCTGTTCAGTGATGTTTATCCTTTTAGCAGGATTTTTATTTAGCAAGCTTCACTTGAACATAACATCAGTTAGCTGTTCTCTCAACTTAGAAGAATGTCACGTAAAGCGTAACGTCATCATGTACAAAACCGTATACCTCCAAATAAAACTATACAGTCAATACCGTAATACAATGTATAAGGGTGCAATACGTTTAACACTCCCGCATCGCGAACGCGCGTTTGTCGACCCCAGAGGATTAACTTTAGCCTAACCATAAATTGTGATTCAAATATATATGATCACTCACCTCAAGACGCCGCTGAGGTGGTGGAGTCCATGCAGGAGGAGCAGCGTTTGGCACTGCGTCGCTTTTCAGCACGAGCTGTTTGGAGAAGCCCATTTCCACCTCCACTGCGTTGGAGAAGCAATCCCACGTAAAATGCAGTTTGCACACTCCTACAGCTCTAGGCGGGAATTCGCGGTCTTCCAGAACAAGGACGTGCAACCCCTGGCGCCTAATTTCCAAGTCTATATGGAAAGCAATACAGTCCAGCAGTGCTGTTGCAACCAGAAACACTACACCTAAGTACCCTGACCACTGTACTAAATACAGATAATCTACGCTAACTTGAAGCTATCCTAACTGACGCAATACTATGCTACTAACTAACTATGCTTCTAACAATACTACACTAACAAATATGCTAATTAACTACCTAGGCTACACGAAATAATCTAAATAACTATATAAATGCTATGCTAAAAAGCTGCTAAAATACTCTATCCTGATCGTTTTCAATACTCGCAATTCCAACTCCTGACTCGCTACAGTGGTTTTGACGAAACGAGATGGTTTTTATACTGCCATGGGCGTGGTAGCTCGTACCAAGGGCGTGGTGAGTTGGAACCTGCTTATGTCAGCTGTCACCGCTTACATCACGAAGTACCGCAAACAGCCAATAGGAAAATTCAACTGCAGTAGCCACTGTTCAACCTGAAGAGGGCAGCACTCAGACTTTTTTACACCATATATTGTAGAATTAAAACACTTTATACACAAATGTCAAAATAATTACTTGAATCAATGACCAGTACTAATAAAGCCCCATTCTTACAGATCATTAACTAAAAAAAGTTGGTTTAGGGTTTAGTTACCCTTTAAGGAAAATAAAAAAGGAAGACATTATTTTGAATTTGTTGAGCGGAACTACAAACTTTTCTTTGAAAATTGTTTTAAAAAGTAACTTTAAATTATGACGTAATCACTGAAGTAATTTGATTACTGTTTTTTTAAGTAAAGTAACTAGTCATTTATAGTTAATTACTGACCACTACCACTTTGTTTGTGTAAATGAGGAATTGTCAGATCAAGCACAAGTTATGTATGGAGTGCCACAGGGGTCAGTTTTAGATCCCTTCTTTTTCTCCTTGTATATGTTTCCCCTGGGATACCTCTCAAAATCAGCATATTTAAATGTTTACATGATATTTGAAATATTCAAGTGATTGTCTGCTTTTGACATCAGACCCTGAAGAGGCATAAACACAACCCTTGCGTAAATCGGATGTACCGTTACATTTACATGCAATGCAAAATGAGGGTAATGGGAAAAAAATCTACCCATGTTGATCGGTTTATTCTTAAGCTGTTTATGACCTTACACTGATATAGGACATGACTAACCTAATCGGTGTAAGAACATGCATGTAAACATGCTCATTTGCAGGAACTGTGATATTAGTTTTCACTGTTATGCCGATGAATTTCCAAATTTCTGGCACCTTGAAAACTAAAGTAAACATTGGCCTTTAGGCTTCAGTTTCATGCTTGTCAGGTTTTTCCCCTGAGAAAAAGACCTTAGTGACCTCATCTTTGTCTCGTTTAGTTTCAGAAGAAATCTAAAAAATATCTCAAACGGTGCCTAAATTTCCCTAGAACGACATCAATTTATAGCTCCATACTCTCACTGTATGTCAACAATTGTCTAATTTGTTTCTATGTTCTTAAAATAAGGAATTAATTGAGAAACATAACTGAAATCTCAATTAAGTCTCCTGAGCTCTGAAAGAGCAACCTCTGGCCAATAAAAGCCCTTGGCCATGATGTGTCGTTATGTGTGATAGGGTCTTGTGTGTGTGTGTTTGCACAGCTCGTTAATGCTTAATTACCTGCTACATCTAGGTGTTAGCCTATCATTACCGCTTCATTAATCAGCGCTTTAAATGCACTGCCCACTCCAAGTCATTAAAGTACAAGCGTCAATAAGAGAGAAAGATGGAAGGATAGGAGGAGGCGCGGATAGGACATCATGATAATGAAGCACCTTGAATTAAATAGAAGAGAGAAAGATAGAATGGCTGTGACTGTTTCAAAACCTAGTTTGCTGCCTATACATTTGTAAAGATTTAGAAGAAATTCAAGGTGAGGTGAATGAAGTGAGAGAAATGTTGATCGTAATAGTTCTTTCACCGCCAATATATATCGATAAAATAGTTCTAGGGTGTAGATTTAGCTTGAACATTGGAGGGGTTGCAGCGTGAAGCATTTCCCCATGTTTCCATTGATCATCGTATAAATAACGCCATTGAAAGCCCCTGGACTTTTGTATTCTTCTTTTTTTTTTGTGCGCAATGTTAATTTTGTGCTTATTGTTGTCATTAGCTTAGTAACAAGCTAACGCCAAACTCTGTTTATATCAATTGTAAATTCAATGCTATTTGTGCTAGTGCTTGATAAAGTTAACCATCACTGTACACGCCCACTCCTGCCCAAGCCTCTCTAAAACCAGTGACCAGAGCATTTAGAGTGGTGGTGGTGTAGTGGTCTAAAGCACATAACTGGCAATCTTGATTATCAGAAGGTTGCTGGTTCGATCCCCACAGTCACCACCATTGTGTCCTTGAGTAAGGCACTTAACTCCAGGTTGCTCCGGGGGGATTGTCCCTGTAATAAGGGCTCTGTAAGTCGCTTTGGATAAAAGCGTCTGCCAAATGCATAAATGTAAATTTAGACCAGTAAACCAAAAACAAAACAAAAAAAAAAACTTCTGTTCGTAAACACAGCATCTGTGAATAAAGAGCCCAAACTTGAACGGTTCTAATTAAGACATCTTCTAGATTCTTTCCTTTTACCTTTGTTCTGCCCTCTTTTCCTCCATTTACCTGTATCACCTTTTTTCTATTCTTTTTATCACCATGCACCCCCCATTTCGAGGCTCATTAAATCTCTCGTAAACAGCTCCAAAATCTCATCTGTTTCAGCCTCATTTACACACATCCATCTGTTTAATGCTCAATCACACACACAAATTGCAAAAAAGCATTACAGGCCCAATGCATGGCTGTTATTCCTTCGGTATTTACAGTTCTGGTAAATTAGTTAACACCATTCCATTTTATTTTTCAGGGGTTTTGCTCTGTATGAATGGATCAGAAACTGTTTTTTACCAATTGTTTGGTTCTCTGTGATGTCTGAAAATAAAAATGAAAGAATGATGAATTACATGAAGAAGCATTCACATTCAGTAACATTACATTTTCCCATATGAAACAGAATAATACAATTATTTTATCAGGATTGAATCGTGAATTGTTAAATTATGATGTTATTGGTTAAAATGACTTTTCCCCATTCGTGTGATCTCGGTTACGTCAGCAGAAAGAATATAAATGGAAATATATTACAAATATAATAATTCAGACATTTAAAATACATGACATTATTGTGGTATTAAAAGTGGCTTTAGAATGCAATATTTTGTTTATTACCATATCATTGAACATAACCCTATCAATCGATTTTGCAATTAAATTCATCAATCTTTCTGAAGTTAATTTATTATAAGGGATTTTCTAAGGACATGTCAATGTGCACGTGTCAGACGGATGCTTTTGGAGCATCTCACTTTAGTTGCATTGCATCATAAACACTGCGTTCTGAAGTCGCTGTGTCAAGTTAACCTTAATTTATAACTTAGAAAAACACATCTCGAGATCCCTGAAGAATACATCCTCATCATGTGCTATCGCTAGTGTCAAGCAAGCAGGAGTGTGTTCTCTCTACAGCTAGACAGGCAGGAACAACTTGCTAAACAAATCATCAGAAAAATATGTTATTTACTATTGGTAATAAAATGATTTAAGTCATTGCAAAGGCAAAAATCTTAGCTTTCTGGTGACACCTAGATTGAGCTTCTAGTCCACTCAGAGGCCAAGATAGAGGATGAAACAATAGGGGTGGTGCATGAACAGAAAATTAGACTGAATGTCTATGGACGAGCACATCTGTGATGGCTGAAGTGCATTAGAGTGCCACCTACAATTCCGATTGGCATTTTGTGATGGAATGTGATAGAGAAAAAAGATATATCTGTATATAAGTCCAAAATATATGTATATGGTGAGCTTTTAAATTAGAGTGTGAAAAATTGTAGGGGGCAGCCCAAAAAGGGGGTTAAAAGCCTCCTGTTCAACAATTTATTTTAAGAAAGGAAAGGAATTTTGTAACTACTGTAATTCCAGATTTATTTATGCAAATTAAATGGCTGCTGTATGTCAATAACCTGTAATATGCTTCCCTCGTCTCATTTCGGACCCTGATATTTTGAAGTAGTTTTCCTATTAAAATGATAGATAGGTTTACGATTGGGTCAGGGGTTGCACTTATGAAAAATCGTAATTTTCTTTGGGAGTAGTTGTACGTTTTTTGTATGAGACAACTTGTACGATTTCTCGCAATTTCACCATCTCGCACTATTATTACAACATTGTCATGAGACTGGGTTGTTCCAATGGATCATGGAAGGTATGAATCGACAATTATCAATAAACAGAAACTAATTTGATAGATTATTTCCAGTAGGTAAATATTTTAGTTGACTTTAGTGGCACAACAGCCTCCAAAACAATACTTTTTACAATACTTGTCAGCCTTGTTTCATCAGTGCCACACACTTAAAATAAACACAAAAACATAAAATCCACACTGAATTTGAATCAAATCAAGGTGAGGTTTACATGACGAACGTTTCTCATTTGAGTGTTGTTTAAAGTGTTGTTTTCAAAACCTCCCTTTGATGCAGAGGGAGAAACATGTTGATCTATACACGTCCCCTATAGAGCCAGGGCCCCGCCATCTGTCAGTCACTCCATCACTGTAACCCAACCCACCTGCCCCACATTCAGCTGCCGTAAAAACAAACAAACAAACACCTGGTGCAGATTTGCTTCCGGCACACCTCAGGGGGCCAGCTTTCAAAATGGTCCCTAATCTATGGGGCAATTTGTCAAAATAACGGCTTTTATTTGTCAGGTCCAAACAGTGCTTGTCTCTTTATGACAGGCATGCTGACAGACGGCTCACTCGGGTCCTAAAGTATGCTCTCTGATAGATTTCGCCATATTAATGAAGTCCAGAGGCGGTTCAGCTTGGACTGCGGATGGACAGTTTACTGATTGCAAAGCCTATAGAGCGTAACAGTGGCCGCCCACTTTCTCATCAGTCTGGGTTTCGGAAGTATTTTCCCAATTAATATCTTCCATAGACATTTTATACAATCCTTCATAAAATATATGTAAACCACGAATCAAACCAACCCAGCTCCGAGGAGAATTACATCACAAAATTTGTTTTAAGGCAAAAAACGATTTGAAAATTGGACATAAAGACAAAGGTACAAGGCTGTGTACTTACTGCCTTTCATGAGGGCACAGACTACAATCCCATGAAGCATTGCAAATGATGTCATTGAATAAAAAAATGGGAATATTGAAAGCTATTGACATTAGGTTGTTTAGTATAGAAACAATATATTTTACGATTGCAAAATATTCCGATATACACATATATAAGTAGTTTAAGAGTGAAGGAAGACCAACTTGTTTACGTCATTTACAGTGCATCATTGGAGTGGGCGGTCGCTCCGAGGCACGTTTTGTGGGATTTCGTTGGCCGCGGTTCTCTCATTGGTGGAACCTTCCCTGCTGTACTATGGGTAATGTAGTTGTTTACCATAAATTCCGCTATCAAACACGATTCTTAAACTATTAAGTTGAAATAACGCAGAAGGATGGCTTCGACAGAAGCATATACCATCGATGAACAACCTCGTAGCTGATGGTCTGTCTATAAAGGTTTATAAGTTATCGTTGAAAATCGTCTATTGGATATATGAATGGGTTTTTTACTACAGGAACCAGACTGTTGGCCTATAAAAGAATGGTAGGAAGGGGCGGATGTTTGAGTGTTTAATTGGATCTCTTCTTTTGGTATCGCTCTCCTTACTGATGGACTTTGATTTCCAATTTTTGTGCACAATGTTAATTTTGCACTTATTATCGTCATTAGCTTAGCAACATGCTAACATCGAACTTTTTAAAAATCAATTGTGAATTTCATGCCATTTGCGCTTGTGCTAGTCTATGTTTTTTGTGTGTTTTTAGACACATAGTTCATGTCTATGTAGAGTTGCACATACAGGAATTTTCTTTTCAGAAAGTTTTATAATGCAAATATCTCAACTATATTGATTAAGTTTCAAAATAAAATGTGAAAGGCGCTCACCTCAAGAAGGTTTTTAGGTTGTACAAGCTACATGGTAGCTTAGGTGTTATGAGTTCTTGCTTGGCCATTGCTAGGTGGTTTCCAGTGTTTTCTAGCTGATGCTTAACTAAAAGTCTTTAGGACTAGGGGTAATACAAATTGCATCCCTAAAAAAAACAAAAAAAAAAAATAAATAAATAAGCTTTGGGCTTCAGTCTTAGAATGCATCAATTTAAAATGGCCTAACATTTACAGAATTCCAACCCTCCTCACTGAAATTGATTGCAATAGTTTTTAAGGCTTTGTTGTATTATTGATGTATTTTTCCCGTTAGTGGGGAATGGTTCCAAATGACTTTTAAGCCTCGCTGTCTTTCCATTTCTGGTTATTCCATTTCTTACATAAGAGCTGAAATGGAAAGATGAGAAAAACATATTTCTTATTTATTAAGGGAAGTAGGAACTGATAGATGTAAGAGATGAGAATGACATTGGCCGTGTGGCGAGTACACATTTAGGCGGCCAGTTTTAGGACTCTGCTTACTTAAAAATATCACATGCTGGGACTGCTGGGACCCCTGACCCGTATGGAGTCTGTCACCACTGAGAGAAACCAAATATATATATATATATATATATATATTTTTTTCAGCTAATGCACTTACAGAAGTTTTTTCTCTCCCCTTTTTCTCCCCAATTTAGAATGCCCAATTCCAAATGCACTCTAAGTCCTCATGGTGGCAGAGGACGAATCTCAGTTGCCTCTACGTTTGAGACCGCCAACCCGTGCATCTTATCACGTGGCTTGTTGAGCGTGTTACCGTGGAGACATAGCGCATGTGGAGGCTTCATGCTATTCTCCGTGGCATGACCACGAGGAGGTTACCCCATGTGACTCTACCCTCCCTAGCAACTGCGCCAATTTGGTTGCTTAGGAGACCTGGCTGGAGTTACTCTGCACTATATTGAGATAAACAATAAACATTTACAGCCACTGGAAGTTTTCAAATATATATCGGACCAGGGAGAACGAGCGGGCTGGTGGGTCGTACTTGAAACGGTCAGAATGGGTCGCGATAAGCTAAAATGAGCCGCCGCGTTATGCAGAACGGACCACAAAACGGCGCCGCGATATGCAGAAAATGACAGCGAACAGCGACAGCCCTGTCAAAGTATCATCCATTGTTAGTTCATGTTAACTAATGTTGGTAACTAATATTAACAAATAAAACCTTATTGTGTTTCACAATAATACAATTTGATATACAAAGTACATTAAGCATAATGCAATGTACAATATACATTGTACAAAGTATTGTATTTGTAGTACAGTTTGTACAATAAAAGTTTTTACTGGGTGGGACTAATTTTACCGGCTTTACATGGTCCTGACCAGAGTTGAAAGACTGGATATAAGTTTTTACAAACAATTTAATAGTTAGCTATTTTATAATACTAGTCTCATGTCAACATGTATAATAATGTTTAAGTCTTGTGGCTATACTTTCAAAACAGCGAGTATTTTAACCTTTATACCGATGCAATACGTTGCCCCGTAGACTTACATTGTAAGTGCATTACTGTTAACGCAATTTTTACAAATGAGTTACGAAATTTCATTCTTGTGCTAACAGAACTTAACTTGCATTAATCTCAGAACATTCCTTTTACTGATCAAATAAAAGTGGATATTGGGTGTAATGATATTTATAAAGCCAGAGTATGAATGTGTAATTAATTACGCATAATTGACTGAATGTTTGCATTAGACATTTGAAGAAAAAATAAATAGGCCTGCGTGTGGTAATTGTGGGTTCTTTACTACAGTTGTTGGTATCATTTAAAGCATATTAATGCAAACTGTACACTCCTAGCCACACAGAGAGACAGAGAGAGAGAGAGAGAGAGAGAGAGAGAGAGAGAGAGAGAGAGAGAGAGAGAGAGAGACAGTAAGAAATTAAATAGAGCCATAAGATAAAGCCGTAAGTTCATCCCCCCATGGAAGTAATTTGTACCCCCTCCATTCTCCTCATAAAACTCTCACCTAATAGCCTCTTACTCTTCCTCACAAACACACGCAGAGAGATACACACTTCAAATAAATCAAAATGACAAGATGATTGGTTGGGGAGAAAATGCTAAAAGAGCCTTTAATATTTTCCTCAGAGGGATGAAAGTGACTTTTCCTTTCCATACTAGTGCACACATGATGAAACAGCTAAGCACACATACATAACATACTATCGACCCATTCAGAAAACATACTAAAGACATGTTCCATTGTCCATCTGAGGTGAATCTAAAGGTATGTTCGTAATGGCATGCAATTACTCGTACTAGTTACATTAGTGGTGCTAGAAATAGTCTGTACTTCTTTGAAACCTGAAATAGTAACCACCATCTATTTTCTTACATCTTTGTTGCCAAACGGCAGTATAAATCTTGGAGTGCTGGGCTGGTTTTTATCTACCGACCACAGCGTGCGTTCATGAGCTATTATTGTAGTCCTTACAGGTGTGGAAAGGAGGTGTGATTTTCCTTTAGCACGTTTGCTTCAAATAAGTAGCTGCACTGCAGCTTTTCGACAGGAAGTCAGAAAATTATGTGGGAATGGTATCTGGTTGGAAAAACTGGCCAGGCACTGGGCATAAAATGTAGTTCTTTTCAGATATTATAGCAAAAATAGAGTTTTTAGAAAGGTTTTGGCTACTTGTTAGCTGGACTGGCTGGGAGGCTAGCTAACCAAACAGCTAAACCAGCTGAATAAAAGCTTAACCAGGCTGGGAGAACAACTGAATACCAGTTTGGCTAGGCTTGGAGACCAGCTTAAATCAATTAAGACCAGCAATACAGCTAAGGCTGTGCATTATTCAAAAAGTAGGAAGTTAGTATACCATTACGAACATAGCCATGCTTTGTTTTCCTAGCTAAAGAGAAAACGGTTGTTCTGTTTTGCTGGTTTTCAAGGGGGTTTTGGGCACTTGCCAGCTGGTCAACAGTTGGCAGACCAGTTTGGAGACCAGCTGAACACTAGCTTGCCCAAACTGGGGGTTTCACAGTTAAGACCAGCAAACCCAACATAGTCTCATGACATTTCGTGACAATTCGTACAAGATGGCGAAATCATAAGACATCGTACAACTTTATCGTACTACTTTTGTTTTTGGCAGACCAGCTAAAAAACCAGCTTGTGAGACCAGCTGAAAACTAGCTTAGCCAAACTGCGAGACCAGCAAACCCAACATAGTCTCATGATAACTTGAAAAAATGTCACAGTATATGATTACGTACATCGTATCGTACAATCGTACAACTTTTTCATATGACTTTTATTTTTGACAGAACAGCTAATCACTAGCTTGGCCAAACTGGCAGACCAGCTTAACCCAGTTAAGACCAGCATACCCAACATAGTCTCATGACCATACGTAAAAATTCGAGCAAGATGGCAAAATCAGATGACATTGTACAACTTTTTTCGTATTACTTTTATTTTTGGAAGACCAGTTAAAAACAGCTTGGGAGACCAGCTGAACTCCATCTTGGCCAAACTAGGAGACCAGCTTAACACAGTTAAGACAAGCAAATCCAACATAGTCTCATGACAACTGGTAACAATTCGTACGAGACGGCGAAATCGTAAGACATCGTAAAACTTTTTCGTACAACTTTTAAT